>NC_132921.1:2662500-2735000 GCF_047675955.1 Chlorocebus sabaeus
CACTTTATAACAAAAAAATTATAAGACTTGCAAACAGATGGGATAGTCTGATTGTAGTACAGGAAAAAAATAAGGCTGTAGAAACTGTCATTAAGAGGACTTGATGTTAGGTTTAGCAGAAAGGTATTTTAATGCAACTAGTATAAATACACTCAAAGAACTAAAGGAAATTATGATTAAAAATTAAGAGAAAAATATAATGACAATGATTCTTAAAAGAGCTTATTATAAGGAATTAATAAATCTAGAATTTATAAAAATCACATGATAATTCTGGAGTCAAACAGTAAGTTACAAAAAATTTACAAAGCTCAACAATAAATTTGTGCTTTCAGCAAAAAGAAGTCAGTGAGCTTGAATAAAGATCACTGGAGATTATGAAATCTGAAAAATAGAAAAAGAGATTGAATAAAAATGAAGAGAGCCTCAGAGATTTGTGTGACAATGTTAAGCACACCAACATATGCGTAATTAGTGTACATACACATAATGAGGTGAAGAAAGAAATGGTTAGGAGAAACATTCACAACTATGAGGAAAATGTCCTAAACATGATGAAAAACATAAATCTACACTTAATGTGTAAAAAAAATCTTAGAGTAACAACAAGGACTCACATAGAGACATATCACAGTCAAAATAATAAAGGACAAAGATACAGAAAAAATATTTTAAGACAACAAGAGAGAAAAGGAATTCTTCACTTAAAATTAAACTGATTAACAGCGGACTTGTCACTAGAAACAATGGCGGTCAGAAGGTAGTGGAATGCCATATTTAACATGCTTAAGGAAAACACACACACACACAACAAAACTATCAAATAAAAATTGTATAACCAGGGAAATGAAAAGTTAATATCAATAAAGTTGAAATAACGACATTTTAAAATAAACAAAACTGACACGGTTCATTTATCTGTGCACATGCCTTAAAGAAATACTAAAGGAAGTTATCCCAACTGACAAGTAATACAAGACAGTGATTTCAACCACATAAATAAACAAAGGACACCTGTAAAAGTAATCTCATAGTAATGACAAAGTGCTATGTAATTGTACATTCCTCTTTCTTTTCTTCATTAAGTTTTTTAAAAAACAATAGCAGAAGGCAGTGTATTTTGTCCATTCCCACAGTACTAATAAAAACATACTTGAGACTGGGTAATTTATAAAGGAAAGAGGTTCAATTACTCACAGCTCAGCATGACTGGGAAGGCCTCAGGAAACTTACAGTCGTTGTGGAAGGGGAAACAAACATATCTTTCACGTGACAACAGGAAGGAGACGTGCTGAGCAAAATGGGAAAAAGCTCCTTATAAAACCATCAGATCTTGTGAGAACTTACTATCACGAGAACAACATGGGGGTCACCTCCTTCATGGTTTAATTACCTCCCACTGGGTCCCTCCCACAACAAATGAGGATTATGGGAACTACAGTTCAATATGAGATTTGGGTGGGGACACAGCCAAGCCATATCAGACAGGATCAATAAAATTGAATTTCTGAAGCTGTAGCAGAGGGAGATTAATTTGAGAGTATAATACATAGAATGCTGAAGGGAAGAAGGACTCAGTGGAGCAAAGAAGTGGTATTATATGGTAACACAAGTCTGCAGGAACAAATGAAGGCTACTGGAATGAAAACCAAGAAAATTAATAAAGAATTTTTTATCTTATTTCTTTAATACATGTAAGATTATATAAAAGAGTAATTATAAATCTCTAATGGTGGATTACATAATCTACGAATACGTTTTATATATATATATATATATATATATAGCAAAAATAGCACAAATATAGATTGGAGTTAGTGTGGAACAAACTTTCCCTCTTTTTCTAAAATTAAGCAAATATAAATCTAAAATCAATTCTGGGAAGTAAATATGTGTATTACAATCCCTAGAGCAACCAGTAAAAACTATTTAAAAAATACTAAGCATCAAAAAATAAATTCAAATGATACACTAGAAAATATCTGCTTAATAAAATTGAAGATGTAAAGAAGAAAGAGAAAGAAATAGTATGAGAAGTATGAAAAATAGCAAAATGACAAGAAACAGTCTAACTGTATCAATGGTATGTTAAATGTGAGTAGACTCAACAAAATAAAACAATTAAAAGGTACAGGTCATCAGATTGGATTAAAACCAGTGATATAGCTATATGCTATTTATGAGAGATACATTTAAGTTTCAAAGTTACAAATAAAAAGGATGCAAAAATATGCCATGTAGACACTAACCAAAATAGAACTGGAGTAGTTAAACTAGACAAAATAGACTAAAAAAAAAGAACAGAGAAAAGTATAGACATTTTATAATAATAAAAGGGTCAATGTAACAGAAAGATCTGATTACTATAAATGTATCTTAACAACAGGGCTCAAGAATATATAAAAGAAAAACTGACAGGATTGACAAGAAGAAATAGGTATTTCAATAATAATAGTTGGAGATTTCAATAAACTGCTTTCAATTATGGGTTAAAAAAACTAGGCAACAAGGATATAGGGGATTTGACACTAGCATTTACTTCTAATCATTGTTCCACAGAACACTTTATGTAATATTCTTATCAAATGCACATTTCTCCAGGATAGGTCATAAGTTAGACAATAAGATAAATCTTAATATATTAAACATAATTGAAATTATAAAAGTATGCCCTTATATGTAAAATTTACATGTAAAAAATACATGTAACAATTAAATACATGATTCTAAATAAAAATGGCTCAAAAAAGAAATTTCAGGAAAATTATAAAAAAACTTCAGGATAAATAAAAATAAAAACAAATCAACAAAAATAAAGGGATACAGCTAAAGCATTATTTAGGAAGAAATATATGAGTATGAATGTCAGTATTAGAAAAAAAGTTAAAATCTCAAATTAATATTTATGAGATTAGAAAAAATATCAAAGGAAATTCAAAAACAGAAGTATAAAAGTAATAAAGGGTAGAAATAAGGGAAATAGGAAGTAAAAAAAATAAAGAAAAATAAAATTAAAATGGGCCCTTTGGACGTGAAATTAACCCAAATGCCCATCAATGATAGACTGTATAAAGAAATTGTGGTACATATACACCATGGAATACTATGCAGCCATAAAAAGGAATGAGATCATGTCCTCTGCAGGGACACAGATGGAGCTGGAAGCCATTATCCTCAGCAAACTGACACAGGAACAGAAAACCGAACACCAAATGTTCTCACTTATAAGTGGGAGCTGAACAATAAGAACACACAAGGAGGGGAACAATACACACTGGGGCCTGTCGGGACCACAGGGAGAGAAAGCAACAAGATAAATAGCTAATACACGTGGGGCTTAATACCTAGGTGCAGCAAACCACTATGGCAGACATTTGCCTGTGTATCAAACCTAAACGTCCCACACATGTATCCTGGAACTTAAAATAAAAAAAAAAATAGCATATATATGTATGTATAATTTTTGTTTGTTTGTTTGTTTTTGAGACAGAGTCTTGTGCTGTTGCCCAGGTTGGAGTGCAGTGGCATGATCTCAGATCACTGCAAGCTCTGCCTCCCAGGTTCACACCATTCTCCTGCTTCAGCCTCCCGAGTAGCTGGGACTACAGGTGCCCGCCACCACACCCAGCTAATTTTTTTTTTTTTCCCCCGGTAGAGACAAGATTTCACCATATTAGCCAGGATGGTCTTGATCTCCTGATCTTGTGATCCGCCCACCTCAGCCTCCCAAAGTGCTGGGATTACAGGCGTGAGCCACCGCAGTTTTTTTGTTTTGTTTTGTTTTGTTTTGTTTTGTTTTGTTTTGTGTTTTAAGACAGGCCAGGCAGGGTGGCTCATGCTTGTAATCCCAGCACTTTGGGAGGCCAAGGCAGGAGGATCACCTGCGGTCAGGAGTTTGAGACCAACCTGGCCAACATGGTGAAATCCCATCTCTACCAAAAATACAAAAAATTAACCAGGTGTGGTGGTGGGCTCCTGTAATCCCAGCTACTCTGGAAGCTGAGTCAGGAGAATTGCTTGAACCTGGGAGAGAGAGGTTGCAGGGAGCTGAGATCATATGATTGCACTCCAGCCTGGGTGACAGAGTGAGACTTCACCTCAAAAAAAAAAAAGATAACTAGGTAGGTCTTGTCACTTAGTGTCTCCTGAATGATTTCCCTTTCCCTTGTGACTTCTATGAAACCTTCATGGATTCATTCAGAAGATAAAGAAAGAGTAACCACTTCTCAGTGTATTTGATAAAGCCAATATTACCTTGATACCAAAGCCAGATAAAAATATTACAAAAAATGAAAGGTACAGACCAATATCTTTCATGAATAAATATGTAAAAATTCTAAAGCAAATGCTAGCAAACCAAATCCAGCAAGACATAAAAATATTATGTATCATGATCAAGTTAAATTTATTTCAAATATGCAAGTCTAGTGTAACATGGAAAAATCTATTAATGCAATACTTTTTGATTAATAATATAAAGATAAAAAGCCACGATTATCTCAATAGTTTCATTAAAATATTTGAAATTTCCCAGTCATGGTGTTACCCAGTCACGATGAAAGAAACTTCTCAAAAAAAAAAAAAAAAAAAAACGGTATAGAAAACTTTCCCAATCTGATAAAGGCATATTTGAAGAACCTATAGGTATCATCATACTTCCGGAGAGGTGTGTAGTGCTTTTCCTTTAAGATCAGGAATAAGACAAGGATGTGCAATCTCACTAATTTTGTTAGACATTGTCCTGGAGGTCTTAACTAGGCAATTAAACATGAAAAATGAATAAAGACATTGAGATTGGTGAGGAAGTTGTAAAGCTGTCGTTATTCACAAGATGACATAGTTTTGTATGCATAAAACACTGAGAAACCTACTAAAAAACTAGTACAACTCATAAAGGAGTTTAGAAAAGTTGCAAGATATATGATTAATATACAAAAATGAATGTTACTTCTGTATACTAGCAATAAACAATTCAAAGTAAAACTAAAAGTCCATTCAGAGTAACATCAAGAAGCATAATATTCCTAGAAAATTTAACAAAAGAAAGCCAAGACTAGTACACCAAAAACTATATTACATTGTTAAGATAAACTAAAAATGATCTAAATGAGTGGAAAAATAATCCGTGTTCAAAGATTTGAAGACAATATTGTTTAGTTGGCAATACTCCTCAAATTAGTCTACAGATTTAATGCAATCTATATTACAATAATATATTTTTTCTTTTGCAGAAATTGACAAACCAATTTTAAAATTCATACTAAAATAAAAGGTACTTATATAATAAAAAGTATGCATACACAGAGAGAGAGAGAGAGAGAGAAAGAGCAGATGTAGACAGCAGATTTTTGAAGGATTTGAATCTGTGAGATACCTTAACTCCATATATTTGTCATGTCAGTTTTAAGAAAGACATATACTCCCACTTCTCACACATACTACCACTTCTTACGTGGTGACTTGGCCACAACTACAGAAAACATTGGCCACTGTAATTAGTGATCTCTCACTCTCTTTTAAAAAATTATTTCCATAGGTTTTTGGGTTTTCCATAGGTGGTATTTGGTTAGATTAGTAAGTTCTTTAGTGGCAATTGCTGAGATTTTGGTGCACCCATCACTCGAGTAGTACACACTGAGCCCAGCTTCTAGTGTTTTATCCCTCACCCTCTTCCCAACTTTTCCTTCAGAGTTTCCAAAGTCCATCGGATCATTCTTATGCCTTTGCATCCTCATAGCTTAGATCCCACTTATGAATGAGACTATAACATAGAGATTTTTATCCACTCATTGATTGATGGGCATTTGGACTGGTTCCATATCTTTGCAATTGCAATTTGTGCTGTTATAAACATGCATGTGCAAGTATATTTTCCGTATGATGACTTTTTTCCTATCAAGAAAGTACAGGTTTGTTCAGAGCCAAAAAAAGGTGATTTCCAAAACATATCATCTAAAATGAGAAGACCTCTTGATATTACTTTTGTTGAATTAAAAAAAATAGAGAAGAAAATCCCTAAATATATTCTTTGCAAGCAAACAATAGACATCACAGTTAAGTTATAAATACAGATTTTATATGCCTCGGTTAATTTGACGTAACTTTAACCCACCACTCAAATCAACTACTTTAGCCAATGAAATTGTCTTTTCTGGTCAGTAAGTGGCATTTTCCATGGTTGCATATCTTTGGAAAAGGTCCTTGATTTCTGAGACCGAAACTTATAACTGAGCTTTAGATTATAAATGCTCTCAAGAGTGTTCAATTGAATAACCCCTTTCCCAATATATGATGTATAATGCCATGGTTTCCAAGCATAATTTGTTTTCCTTGTCATATAATTGGTTTAAATAAACAAATTGTTGTCCAGTGACCTTTATGCACCATCGCACCACTGACAAAAAACTAGTCCTACTTCACCATGTCAACTGTTTTAAAACAAACATATCTAAAAATTATTAGAAGTGTTTTAAAATGCAAACGATTTTTAAATGCACCAACAAAAATAACAACTGCAAATCTGCTATCAGTCTTAACCAAAAATACTATGACATATAAACCAATTGGTTTTGTTTCTTCATTGAAGTTCATGAAAACCAATCAGTTAATTCATTGCTCCATAGTTCCAGCTGCCAGATATGGTAAAAATTCAGTGTCATAAATTATAACAACTTATTTACAGAAGCCAATGCCAAAATAATCATGACATGAACTATGTGAAGTTTAATTATGTGTTTGATTTCTGAATGCCCACCATACTTGTTAGTGGTTAATTAACAGACTGAGTTGATGGGTATAACACACTAGTGTATTCACTTGTGATTAGCATGTGCAAAGGCAGTTCTGGGGAACTTTCACTTTTTTACTTCTGTTGTAAATATATGAGAGGAAAGTGGGGAAATTCCTATGCATTTATTCAAAACCATACATTAATAAAAATCCAAAGAGGGTAAAAGATGTAGTGTAACAGATTACTTATGAAGTCAATGTGTGAGCATGGTGCTTTGTAATGAACTGTGGATTCAGTCAGCATTCTGCAATTGAGTCATCGTTTAAAAAGAAACTGGTTAGTGAGAATCTAGGAACCAAAATTAAGTTGTTTGGGAATTCACTTTTTGATGGTATGTTAAACTGTGCTATTATAATTTCTCAATGGAGTGAGTTATTAGACCCAGTTGTTGGTTCTATGTGGGAGTAATTCCAGCAGTCATAAAGCATGGTCTACAATTGGCCCACTTTTAAAAATATAAGATTGCTTCATCTGGTAATGACTTTTAGAAGTTCCAGATGTAGTTTCAGAATCACGATAGGTGCCGGTAGAAATCTAAGGCATGTGGTGCCCTGAACAGGAAGACAACATGGTGTGATGTTGCAGCTGAGAGGCACTGGGTTGACATGTTCTGTGTCTGTAACTCGTAGTAAGTTTCTTACATGGTCAGACAAATGGAGTGTGCTATAGGTCATGCGACTGTAAAATATGACACTAGGAGAACCAAACAATGGTCAACACAGAGTCCTCCTTTTGTAGGTTAGGAAGTGAGAGATATTTGAAAGTGACTTGGCCAAATGCATCTGCTAGTTAGGACAGAGTCAAGCCACCCAGGTATCATATCTGCTGGTACCCTGTCCATGGTCCCACAACTCCATCCTACTCTACTGTTATTATTCACTCAGAAGAAAAAAAGTACACACACGTACATACATACACATACACACACATATATGTATATGTATATATACATCTAAAAAAAATAACAAACCTAAAGTGATATGTGCAAAAAGTATGTAAGTAATGGAAAAAAATAAATTCAGAGACAAATGTTAAAAATAGTAACTTAAATTTACATTAATGTGACTGTCATCTATCCAGAAACTACTTAGAAAAGACCAAGAAATATAATTACAAATATATAAATCAGAAGTGGAGAATTTTATCAGTACTCTATATATATTTTAGAACTCAACTAAATAAAAATATAGAGTGCATTCCATGTAAAGGGTGTGGCAAAAATTAATGACATTATTTAATCAAATTAAAAAGATAGAATTTTGGTCTCAGTGTTCATCACCATGTAATTAGATTTTTTAATTAGGAAAGAATTAAAAATAAGCATAATGTGATAATATAGTATTTTTAAAATTGATAAATTCTTAAGGAAAAAGTGAGAGAGACAGCTACAATACATACATGGTTTGAATAACAATGAATACTTAGAGAATATAGTTTCACCGAGTTCTTTTACTTAGTTTTAGGTGTGAGATGTCTTCTGTAATATGACTCATCTTCAGAGTAAAACAGATTCCATTTGTGAGAGTTGGTCATTGGTAACTTCAAGTCCTGGGATCTTTTTCTTTATAAGGGGTTGCCTGAAAAAGTATTAAACTAAGTAAAACTCCATAAATTTAGAATATTCTGCTGTTATTGGTCTATGCAAATGGAAATTGTATATGGTTCAACTTAATCAAACAACACATTACTGAAATAAATGTATCAAGCAGTATCTAAGAGCTTGTAATGAAAGCAGCCATCTCTGCCCTGCTCCTGTTTACCTCTAACCCAATGCCCCATGGAGCACCATCTTCATTGTTTTCAAACAAAACTGAGTTTATTTATTTGCCAAGCAAGAAAATCAAAAAAAATTCAGAATAATTGCTGAGGGAGGAATGTCTGGATTTTTAGCACTACAAAAAGTATGGGTGGAGGGAGTGGAGGGATGGAGGTGATGACTGTAGATGGCAGCTATTCCAACTAAGGCTTGAAAGCTGGCATTTCAGGTAGAATGGGATGAGTTCTGTGGTCTGCATATAATGAGTTAAAACAGATCCCAGTGTAGTGAAACAGTATTTGGTTTTGACATCTCCCAGGCAGGTGCAAGCAGGAATAAATGGAAAAGCCTCTTGTCACAAGAGCTTCTGGCTCCTTTTCTAAAGCTGACTTAATGTCTTATGAAGGTTCTGAACCAAACCGACCCTCCCAAGGGTCCCTATCGATGTGGTCTAAATTTGGTGAGCCACTGGCTTGGCAGTGAACAGCTTTCACTTAGCCATGAACTCCTAGAATATTCACAAAAGCCCCTGGATCTGCATACTTTCCTTGTGAGGAACCTTAGCTGGTTATACTATGGCTTTGCTCAACATATGCCAATCTTCCCAGAGAGTACAGAACTATGTGGGTGTTTGTTTGGGTTTTGTTTGTTTGTTTTTGTTTTGAGACAGGGTCTTACTCTGCAATCCCAGCTTTCTGTAGCCCCGACCTCCCCAGCTCAGGTGATCCTCCCACCTCAGCCTCTCAAGTATCCGGGACTGTGGGTGGATACAGGTACACCCAGCCAATTTTTGTATTTTATGTAGAGACAGGGTCTCACTATGTTCTCCAGGCTGATCTGGAATTCTTGGGTTCAAGCAATCCACCTGCCTGGGCCTCCAAAGTGCTGGGATTATAGGCATGAGCCACTGTATCCAGCCAGTGAGCGTTTGATAAGTGGTATTTTTTTTGTTGTTATATACAACTTGGGATATGTATAATTTCTTGATAGTTTCTTTAGAATTAATTTCTCCTTCCCTTACTACTTGAAGTCTTTTACACTTTATTCTTCAGTGAGCCCTTCAAAAGTGACTCACACTCTCTTACGACTCACACTCTCCATGGAGAAATCAGTGACCTCTCACGACTGCTAGATGATTTTGCTTCTTATAGGAAGGTCTTGAAATACACTGTACTCAATTACTTTTATTTCACTGGAGAAAAGTTTGTATTACTTTGGATTCTCGTCATTATCGTAGGTTGTCGTTTTCATCTTTTTTGTTATCTAATTCAATATAGTTAATTTGTTACCAGTATACTTTGTAACCCCAATGGAAAGAGATGCAATGTTTTTATCAAATCTTTATAATTTTTATTTTTGGCTCATATCTTTGCTTAGAACCTCCAAAACAATTTTTCCCCATTTTACAAATTGTGGTAAAATACATATAACATGCACATTAACCATTTTAAATGTAAAATAATGTATTAATAAATACATTAATAATGTTTATGCAACCATCACCATCATCTATCTACCTGACTCTTTTCATCTTGGAAAACTGAAAATTATATCAATTAAAACATAACTCCCGATTTCTCTCTCCCCAAAGCCCAGCAACCACCATTCTATTTTATATCTCAATGATTCTGTCTCATCTGAATATCTCACATAAGTGAAATCAAATGGTTTTTGTCTTTTTGTAACAGCCTTCCTTCACCTAGCATGATGTTCTAACAGTTCTCTCATGTTGTAGCCTGTGTCAGCAATTTTAATCTATTTGTATATTTGGATCTAAAGTATTCTCTTATAGACCACATGTAATTGAGTCATGTTGTTGTTGTTTTTTAATATATATTCTGTTGATCTCTGTCTTGATTAGAGCATTTAATCTATTTACATTTCAAGTAATTACTGATAAGGGGGACCCACTTCTGTCATTTTGCTGTTTGTTTCGATTATGCCTTATAGCTTTTTTGTCCCTTATTTTCTGCATTACTGTCTTCTTTTGTGTTTAGCTGAGTTTTATAGTAAAACATTTAAATTTTCTTCTCATTTTCTTTTGCATATATTGTAGAGCTATTTTAGTTGTGGTTCCCATGGGGATTACATTAAATATTCTAAAATTATAACAGTATTAGAATTCATATCAGCTTAACTTCAATGGCATACAGAAATCCTGCTCTTTATAACACTGTCCTCAACCCTCTCCTTTGTTGATATCACAAAATTATATTTTTTTTTATTCTGTGACCAAAAACATAAGCTAATAATTACTTTTACCTGCTTAAATCTACCTTTGAGTCCCTCTGGTGAATGAATTCTTTATTTCAGTTATTGTATTTTTCAGCTCCAGAATTTTTTGTTTGTTTCTTTTTAGGTTGTCTTCTGTACAAAGATGATAGTTTCATTTTGTTTACACATAGTTTTCTTGACTTTTTTCACATCTTCCTTTCTTTCTTTGAACATCTTTAAAATAATTTTTTAAAAGTCTTTGTCTAGTAGATCTGTCATTAAGTCTTTTTCAGGGACAGTTTCTATCAATTAATTTTTTCCTTTGAATGAGTCATACCTTCTTATTTTTTTGTATGCCTTGTGAATTTTTTTTGCTTGAAAAATGGACATTTGCATCTAAAAATGTGATAACTAAAAATCAAATTCTCCCTTTTCCCTATTTTTTAAAGTTTTTTAAGTGAAATTTTTTTTCTCTTTTCATTGTTGTAAGCGCTCTCTGTGCTGAAGATCAGCCTGAGATGTAAACTTAAGGTCTTCTCAGGTTTTTTTCCGAGTCTTAGGTCACTTTCTAATTTTTCCCATATATGCAGCTGGTTTTGAATGTACTAATCTGTAATGTCTCGCCAGCCTTTTTAAATTCCCTGGAAGTCACTTCAGCTGGAGTGGGAGGGGCCTGCCACCGTAGGGGGGGAAGGTTAAACAACAATGACCACTTTGTCTGCACCTCTTTGATTAGAAGCAGCAATAGATGACCAGAGCACACATCCTTGATATATGGAGGACAGGGTCTTTTTGCCCACCCTGGTTTCCTCAAGCTGCGTGCAGAAACACATGTGCAGCTGCCTGCCATGGGGCTAGCGGGGATGAGTAGCTGGTATTCTGCTGTGAGATGAATTCGACCTAAGTTAACCACCCTTTAATGCCTAAGCTTTTACCTGGAAGTTGCAAGCCTTCAGTGGCCTCCAGAGTTCCAAAATAGTTACGTCAAACAGATTTTGCCACGCAAGTGTTGTCTCTGTGGGGAGGAGCCCTGGTGTTCCCGCCTGTCGTCTTCCCAGGATCGTCCCAGGCACCACTCCTACGTGTTTCTGGTTTTAGTTCTGGTGAATAGTGAATCCCCTCACATTGCTAATTCATATGCTTAGCCTACATTTTTTTGTCTATTTAATGTATAGAGAGTCTATTGAGGTTTTGCTGTGATATGTGGATTTAGCTGTTGTAGTTTTATATATGTGTGTGTATATATATAATGCAACATATTTTGGCTTATAATCCAATATGTTATGGCTATATAAAATTATATATAAATTAATAATCATATTAATATATAATTATATTGCATAGAATGTCATATTATATATTACAATGAAATATATAATGTCTATATTAAATTATATATAATTAATATTATATATCCTAATAAATTATATATCTAATTTTACATAGCCATAATATGTTGCATTATAATGTATATAAAATGTATATTATGTAACTCATATACATACATATGTATGTGTGTAAATATACATATAGAACCCTTCATTATTTCCTCTGTCATTACCTGTTAACTTAAATTTTAAATCTTTAGAGAATTTATCCAGACTTCACACTCTGTAAAGCAAGGACCTGACATTTCTTATGTACACTGTCATCTCTCCTCCCTAGATTCCACTCTTGATTTCTATCATATCTACTTCAGATTTATAATAAAGTTTTGATTGTAGAACAGATTTAGATTTACTGGAAAACTTAGATACTTCAGAAAATTGATCCCTGAAAAATTGTGGGAAATTCTTTAGTCATTACTCTTATCAAATAGAAGAGTGATTAAAAGTCCCAGCTCTGGAGTGACTGATGGTCCAAGTTCTGCAGGCAGACATTCAGAGTTCAAATCATGCTTTTATGATTTAAGAACACTATGACCTTGGTAAAGTTATTTGACTTTCTGATGCTTCAGTCTCTTTATAGTTAAAATAGGAACAATAATCTCACAAATATTATATGATTATAGGCTTATAAATATTTATAAACATAGGATTATTAAAGAGTTAAAGCATTTATAACACTTAGAGTAGTACCTTTAAACTGGTAAGTATGTATAAGACTTCGCTGGATTATTACCTATCTTTCAGTCTCTACTCCAACTTTCTGGGACATTGATTATTGTTATTGCACTGTTATCAGTGTTGATTATGTTAAACCTTGCTGTTTAACTTTTCTATCTCAGTTTATCTTTCATTATTTCCTTACCTTGTCCACCTAGTATTATGAGTAATTTTTTTTTTATATATCTTCCAGCTCATTGATTTACTTTTTGGCTGCTTTGAATCTGATGTCTTAAACATCCCTTATTTTTGCTAGTTTGTTTTTATCTGCAACGTTTTACTTTTAAAATTCTAGATTAAATAAGTTCTAAAACAAATACATTATTTAACCAAATAAGATTCTTTTTCAAATCTACTTAGCCACTTTTTGAAAAACAATTTTGAAGTGACGTCTCATTCTGTCACCCACGCTGGAGTGCAGTGGTGCAATTTGAGCTCATTGCAACCTCTGCCTCCCGGGCTCAAGCTATCCTCCTACCTCAGCCTTCTGAAGAGCTGAGACTACAGGTGTGTGCCACCATGCCTGGCTAGTTAATGTATTTTTGTAGAGATAGGGTTTCCCCATGTTGCCCAGGCTGGTCTCAAACTTGTGAGGCCAAGCGATCTGCTCGCCTTGGCCTCCCAAAATGCTGGGATTACAGGCATGAGCCACTGCACCCAGACTCTACTTAACCACTTTTTCTAATGCATTATGACTGGCTTATTTTTAATCCTATCTTTCACATCCTGAATTATTATGTTTTATTGTAAACTATCTGGGATTATTCAATTCCCTGAAGTACAAGAAGGTCTAATGTGTTGTTGCCAATTTGTCCTTATTTTCTCTGGATTTCTGCTTGCTCTCATATATGATGGCACCATCCTTAGGTTAGTATTATTACTTACCTTAATCGTTTGTGCTGAATTGAGGCTTCTCTTACACAGATAATATTTACTTATTTTTTCAGGCACTGAAAGATAGTAACAACCTGGTGTTATCTAAATTGAAATACCCTACTTGGGTTCCCACAACCAAACTAAGATCATACATTTGAAGTCAAGCCAGAGTCATAGAGATCTATCATTCCAAATTCTCAAGGGATGCTCTTTTTCTTGTTATTATTGTATTTCCTAACCAGTCCCATTTCCTTCTCAGTTCCTTTCCCTGCAAGCAGTTGGTGTTCTAAGCTGTCACGAGAGATGTGTCCCATCAAGAGTTTCTGAGAGCCTTTGCGTTGCTGTGGCCGCCAGCTGTGAACTCTGATCATGACCTCATGTTCCTATTTGCTATCAGTTGCAAACCTCGAATATTCTGCCTTTTCATTTGTTCTCAGGAAAGGGTATAGGAAAGGATTTTATTCAGAAATACAATCTATCATACTGCCAGAAATAATGCCCCACTTTAATTTTAAACTATAGGATATTATTGTTCATATTGTCATTTTATACAGTCGATGCTTGTTTAGATTTATATATGTATTTACCACCATCTCTTTTTTGTTACTTTCATTTCTACATCTCAATTTCTTCCTTCTAAGGAACAATTGCTCTCCCTGTAATTACCTTCTTTATTCTTCCTTTGATTTGGAGTGTATGTGTGATAAACACTCTGAATCTTTGAATACACGTTGATTATATCTTTAGTTATAAGTAAAAAAAAATTATTTTATTGTGGAAATCTAAGTAGATGTTATTTTTCTTTACAACTTAAAAATCTTCTTCACTGTATTCTAGCCTCTATTTTTGTGATGAAAAGACAACTAAAAGTTGAATTCTTTAATAATCAGTCTTTTCTCTTTGCTTGCATTTATGGTTTTCTTCTAACTTGATGTTCTGCAGTTTACTACAATATATGTTTATTTTTGCTCCTCTTGCTTAGTTAGTCAATGTGCTTCTAAAATCCAAGGAAGTACTAGTTTTGCTCTCCAGACTAGAGGAAAGGGAAGAGGATGAAGAGGGGAAAGGAGTGCATGCCAGAAAATTCATTTGTTTTTAACAAGAAAATAAGATCATTTTCCAAAACCGCATTCAGTTCTTCTTCAGTTAGCTGTCACTGGCCACGAGTTGTTACTATGACAGACAGAATCTAACTGGAAGGAAGTTAAGTATTTTTATGTGGCTATTCTACTAGTCAGGATTCTCCAAAAAAGCAGAACCAATAGGATGTGTACATACATATAGACATAGACATACATGCAGACATACATATAAATACAGACACAGATGTAGACATAGACACACACATAGACACAGGCATACATATACACAGAGACATACAAATATATACACACATACAGACATAGATGTGGACATGGTCATACATATATAGACACACATAGCTATAGACACACAAATAGATATGCACATATACACACACAAACAGACATAGACACATAGGCACAGACATACAGACACAGACACATATGCATAGACAAACACATAGAGACATACAAATACATATAGACATAGACAACACATACATACAGACTAGACATACACATAGACACATACATAGAGACATAGATATTGACACATATACACATAGACACATAATATACATAGACATATAATATACATAGACATATGTGACTTAGGTATAGATGGAGACATAGGCATAGACTAGACACAGACATGTACGTGTACACATGTACAATGAGATAAAGGAAATTTTAAGAAATTAGTTCATGCAATTTTGGAGACTGGCGGGTCTGAAATCTGCACATAAAATTAACTGTCACAGGCACACTGTTTTCACACACACACACAAATCCGTATATTTTGGCATGGAAGAAGGAAATACACTAACCGGGTTGGCAAGCTGACCGAGCGTGCACATTTACCCAGTCAGTTAGAGCCAGGGCAGAGTGTCCTGTGGCTCAAGCAGATGGACAACGATGTCTAACCTCTTCTACACGCAGAATGGAACACAGGCAGTACCACACAGACTGAAATGCAAGGGTCAAGAATAGCCTGGGTCTACTGTCTCAAGGGAGGCTGAAAACTGGAAATACTCTGGAGTTCTACATCTGTCTTCATGAAATGCTTGCTCTACATTGCATACTTTTCTGGACATGGAGTAAAAGAGTTGACGATTTCATGCAGAATTGTTCCTATAGGGCATTGCACCTTGAAGCTGTATACAAAATCGTAACAGTCTTAGTTTGCTTCAGGTTGGAGAGGTAAAGGTAGGCTTGACTTTGGCCAATGCTGATATTGCTTTAGCTTAGTTTTCAGAAGATGAGGCTTCATGTTCAGAGACGTTTGGTATTTTTGCAAGCATGAAATTATGCATGCATGTGTGTGTGTG
Source organism: Chlorocebus sabaeus (assembly GCF_047675955.1). Lineage (NCBI taxonomy): Eukaryota > Metazoa > Chordata > Mammalia > Primates > Cercopithecidae > Chlorocebus > Chlorocebus sabaeus. Next base: position 2,678,652 of record NC_132921.1, read on the forward strand.
AAGATGATTAAACGTTATGCTAAAATATCCTCCCTGGCTGTTGGGAGCAGGTAGGAGGGTCCCATTATCTGAAGTGCAACATACAGATGAGTTTCTCTCATTCATGCGGCAGAAGAATGAAACCTAGGCTCTGTGGGTGAAGTGAGGCTTTGGTTGAGATAGATTTGAAAATTAGTCATATGTAGGAAAATTATCAATCACACTTGAGATCTGACATTTCACATATTCATTCAGGAAGGACTGGAGGATGCAAACAAAGGTAACAAAATGGATTACAAGGCGCAAGCCGGGTCACCAACACCTTCTAATAAAAAGTAATAACCAACATGACATATAGGCCATTGTCAGGAAACTCAGCCTCAGCCGCCCAAGATCCTTGCTTATAAGCCACAGACTTGGGGAACAGGGATCCTGTTATGATGCCAAAAATGTCCCATTCTTGTTTACTAATGAATAGTATTAAACAAGCTGATTTTAATTTGTAAAATATGCCATCTAGTTCCAGTAACATAACTGACATTTTCATATATAACTCTGTCTTCATATGTGTTTGTACTTGTATGTGTATGCAAATATTCGTATATGTATATATATTTATGTAAAAACACATTTATAGGTACATTTATGTATATGTGTGGGTGTGTATGTGTGTATATATATGTGTGTGTACACACATACACACAAATTTCTCCTAAAAAAAGACAAAAGTCAACTGGTCAACTGCTGCCAAATATTTTAATTAATTATTTGCAAAATGTAATGTAAAATGAGATAACCGAATACATTTCAGTAAATGTAATTCTTTAATATAAAGGCTATGTCTAAAGAAACACTGAATATAACACCCCAAGCTATTTTATCTGTATTTTAAAGCATTCAGATTGTATATCCCATACATGGCCTTCCATTTATGAAAACTGCATGCATCAGATACTATTTAGTAGCTTCTTCCCTGTTCTACAGAGGCCATTAAGGGGTGACCAAGCCAAAAGTAGTTCCTGCCTTGTGGAGCTTTTATTCTAGAAAAAGATACTGTTTACATATTATATTGTTTGATTTCTTTCCACTCTATTTTTATTTCTGTCACAAATTTCTCTCCTTGGTCTTCACCTCCTTGCTCCCGTATCTAGAACAACGTCTGGCACGTATCGAGTGCTGCAAATGAACAGGTGTCAAACAAAACAGAAGGTTTGGGCAAGGAATTTAGATGCGGTCAGATTCCTCTAAGGAGAGCTCATCGGGAGTTCAGCCTAGTCCAGTGAGGGGAAAAGGTCCCTGAGGCAGTTCAGATGTGCAACGAAAATGAAATCAAATACTGACCTTTCCTTCCTAAAGCTCATGTAGGAAAAAGGGTTTAATTCAGAAATTCCTGCTTGAATCTCCAATCTATCATCAAATGGCTCCTTGTTATTTAACATCTCAACGCCTGAACTCCTTCATCTGCAAAAGTTCCTTGCTCAAAGTTAAGAAGTAATTGTGTTTTAAAGTATCATCTATGCAGCGTTTAACACAAAGTACATCTTAAGAAATAATAGTGTTTAAAATTATATTAACATAATTTTAAATTTAATTTTCTCTCTCAGCAGGTAACCTCACCAGAAGATTTTGCTAAAAATATGCTAATAGTAACTAGAACTCTTGCTATTTTTTCATCCTCACAAAAGCGAGATTCTCACGGTTCAGGGAAACCTGGGTTTTAGGAGTCAATGAGCAAGTTCTGTAAATTCAGCAAGAACTCCATATAAACATGAAGCAAGTCCTCTTTTAATAAAAGTGTGTTCTGGAGATAAGATAATGGGAATAACAGCAAACTGATTATAAGACCCCAAGCTTGAATGCAAATGCTAATATAACTTGTGAATGAAATAACGACATTCAAAATTTTGTCTTTCTCCAGAATATACTCATCTCAAATGAAATCTTGAGGAAAGTGGAAAACTTGTACGTAAAGCTGAATAAGACCAGGGAGAAGTGAAAAGCGGTTCTGTAAAAGGGGTTCTGGAGCCTGGTAGTGGCCCCCAGTGGTGCGTGGGACAGGGCGGTCAGCTTGGGAGGGCAGGTGGTCAGGCGCTGAGGTCTTCGAGCTTCTTGGTGTTGGGCTGACGCCTTGACATTGGTCAAGCTGCCAATATTGACTGTGGAAATCGGCACATACCACAGAGAAGGACTGTTTCCCCCCGGAGAACTAAGTGTTAAACATTTTTACCTATGTACCAGTACAGATTTGCAACAAGGGCTTAACCTCTCTGGGATTCAAATATTACTTGTGAAAAATAAGGTAAGGACAGGCTGCTGTGAGAACTACGTCGTTGCATGCAGACAACCTGAAGGCATAAGCTACTGAGACATCCATGTAAATGACACTTGAGGCTTGGCCATTTTCTGCGGGAGACTGGGGTAAAAGAAAACATTAGAGAAGTTTAGAGAGAGAGAGAGTTGTCAGAGAACGAAAGATATATTAGGTAACTGAAGTAAACGCCCTTCCTTCCATCTTTGCGTCATGTGGTAACAATCATTAAACAAGTGTAATACTGTGCTTTGGACTGAAGAGCAGAAAGACCAAAGGCTCCCAGATCCGTAAATGTCTTTTCAAGATGTGACATGTGCCCATTTCTAGACTTTTGTTTGCTAAGCCCACCATTCATTAGGTCTCACAGATCAGCCAAACACAGTTTCTAGGTGATATGACTAGATTTCATCAACAGATAACTTCCCTCATGCCGAGAGATAGATTATGTAAGCTTCCACTGGCCTTTTATATTTAGAGACACCTGTTGCTCTTAGATTTGAATGGCATTATGATTCAGTGTAATATTCTTAGTTCAGCTTGTCATTTCTTACAACTTTGCAGACATTGTTTCCTTTCCTTTGGTGATAGAGAATTCTAAGATCAACCTGACATTTTCTCGTGTAGTTAATTTGATTTTTTTTTTTTTCTATCTGGATGCCTAAAAGTGAGTTCCTCATCCTTGCAGTTAGTAAAATAAGTTATGCTTCTGTAGTATACATTTTGTAAGTGGTGGATATTTCTTGGAAAATGATCTATTTTCTGATCGGTAGAGACAGTTTTTTATTAAGTTCAGAGGATTTCTCATCTCTTTGAGTATATTTTCTGAATGACAATTTGGTGTCTCTGTTTCACAATAGCAATTATCCTTTTGTGAGATGTTGTTTATCTTCTGTTTGCCTTACTATTTGATTTAATTTCTGTATTTTTGGTTTTCATTCATTGAAACTATTTAATTATAGTTATGTTCATTCTGTTCCTGTTGGCAGTGTATTTGTTTGTTTTATAATTAGATGGCCTTAAAATTCAATTTATTTCTATAAGTTTAAAAGTGTCCTTTTAATCTCTTTCTCTTGCTTTGTCAGCGTGTTTCTGAGTCATTTTTTACTTGATTCTTGAATCCACATTCTTATCAAGCTTTTCTATATACCAATCTCAAGGCTATATCTAGTGTTTTCTTGTAAAGTAAACGTTGTGTATATTTTTCTTTTCTGACTTTTCTTTCACCTGCAGACATTTTTGTGTTGCTGTCGTGACATTTCTTTTCATGTGGCTTAAGCATAGAATGATCTGTCTGGGGTTTTACTTCCCTCCATGCAGTATTGATGCCACTTTACAACTACCCCTCTCCCCTTATATTTGAGAACGGGTTTTATTTTGTATCTGCCTTTCCCTCCTCTAAGGTACTATGTGAGAGCTAGAATGTTGGCTTCATCCACACTCTGTAGCTGACGGGGTGCAGGAGGTGGGAGGGGAGCTGCCTTTGCTAGCATGCCTGTGCTCTGTGGCCTTTGGGTTTCCTGGACGTCCATGCCAGGGCTGCTGAGCCCAGCTGGGAGACTTCACCCTCGGTGGCGAAGAGCACCCGCAGGCCTGGGGCCACTTCTTCACGTGATCTGCTCACTTGTTCACCTTCCTCATTTTGCCCATTTCTGCTGCAAAGCTGTTTCCCAACTTCTAAGACACCCACTTCACTTGCTGTTTTTCAGGGTGGGGATGTAAGAATTTACGGGAAGTCTCAAACTGGTGACAGATGAATTCTGTGGGGCAGGAGCGAAAAAGGAGGCAAGCTTTTCAACCATCCCTAAATGAAGCTGTTACGGAGGTGGGTCTGGGGTTGCAGATTGCAGAAGTCTGTGGCTTCGTCGGGGTGCACAGGTAAAGAGCACGGTCACTGGGGTCTTAGCTGACGAGAACAGAGCACACGCTGGTGAATGCCCCAATCCCCAGCAGCCAGGTGCACCCGCCCAGCACCTGGAAGGCTTCAAACAGGCTCCAACATTTCTATTGTGTTTGGTATGTCATATTATGATAATTAATAATTATCATATTTGACAATTCATATTAAGCATTTCTGGCCAGGCGTAGTGACTCAAGCCTGTAATCCCAGCACTTTGGGAGTCCGAGGCGGGTGGATCACTTGAGGTTAGGAGTTCGAGACCAGCCTGGCCAACATGGTGAAATCCCATCTCTACTAAAAATACAAAAATTATCTGGGCATGGTGGTGTGCACCTGTAATCCCAGCTACTAGCAAGGAGCTGAGACAGAAGAATCACTTGAACCCGGGAGGCAGAGGTTGCGGTGAGCTGAGATTGTGCCACCACACTCCAGCCTGGGCAACAGAACTGTCAACTCTTGTCAAAAAAAAAAAAATTGTACTAAGTGTAACACGCCATTAAAGAGTTTTGAAACCATTGAGTTATAGCAAAACTCTCTCTCTCTCTCTCCCTCTCTCACACACACACACACACACACACACACACACACACTCTCTCTCTCTCTCTCTCTCTAAAAGGCAGAGACCAACAGCTGTTTTTTTAGCCCTACGTGTCTCACTCCATGATAATCACAACTCTACATGCTCAATTATTAGAGGTCTTTAAAATATGTCATTTGCTCACAGAGGCGAATTAACTACACACATACGGAATAATCAATTGGAATTCATCAACAATAAAATAAATAAAAACTGAAGACATTTCCAATTTTATAAAGACAGATAATTATCAAAAGTAAAAGAAGGAGAATAGCCATCAAACTTCTAAAGTTTATGCTCAGTTGGTGTTACCGATCAGCAGTGTGCATTTCTGATACGAATTTGTTTTGTTTGTTTTGCTTTTTATCTCAATCAATTATAAATCCCATAGGTAGAAAACTGTTCTGAATTTGCTCCAAACCATCATTGCTGTCCACTGAAGAAGTTATAGCAGAACAAATTGCTATTAGATACAAGTGAGGAAAATTCCTGGAAGGGTCCTTATAATTTTAGGGATACCTATTGAAAAGGAAGAGAATGACCTTTACTAGCTGAAGCCAGAGGTGCGGCAGTTTCATTTTGGAATGAGCAGGTTGTCGTTAAACATGAAAGCTTAATGGTACACAGCCTGTCATCTGCTGTATGAAAAAGCCCGTCAAGACGATGGGAATGTGTCTTAATAGGACTTAATAGAAGTATACAAAGTGATTTCAGAATCCACATTTTGGTCACTCAACAGAAAGACATGCAATTTAGTTCATCTTAAAGTAGTGTTCTTCACAATTGCTTTGTTTTAGACTGCCTTTACGCGTTTGCTCAACACAGTTGTTCCGTGCATACAGAGAGATGGGGGCATTTCAGAGCGTTATTTACAATTATTAATCAACTATTTGGCTACTGAATATTCACACTGGGTAGCTTTTCAGCTCTGCATCCAAGGGCTGTCTATTCAAACTGCCATGGAGCCCCGGAGCACAGCTGGAGAGGAAGGCAGGCTTTTACACACCAGCCAGATCAATGCCCTGACAAAGTGGGAGAAAAATTGGGAGAGTGCTCTTGATATGTTGCCCTCCGTATCCTGGGAGGCAGGGTGTCCACCAGCACGTATCGATCAGCCATGCCGTACCTATTCAAAGGTCTTCAGCGGTGCTTATGATATTTTTCACCATATTAACTGTCGAGATGATATGCTGTGGCAGTTCTTTGCAGAACACAGGAGGGCCTCAAATAGCTGCCCTCCAGAGAGCAGGTGCCTCCACCCGGGCATATGGTATTCCAGGGAAACGGGGAGAGGCCAAGAAAACCAATAATCGTCAGAGATGCAGAGCGATCCTGCCCATCCGTTCCACGCTGTCAGCACTTTCCTCGCCGCAGCTTTTCATAATCCTTAGCATATGCTCTTTGTTTTGATAGGCATGAAATTACATCAAGGTCATTTTTAATAACTGTCAATAGCTTGAGAGCAGCCGTCAGTTTTATTGACACCTACGCTGAAGAGCTCAGGGAGCTGCAAGGAGCACGTCCCCCTGCCTGGGAGCACCGATCCACTGGGAAACAGATGATTATTGATATTAGTAAATTAGTATTGATAGAAATTTGATGAGTATAGTGCATCTGGGTCACTCCAGAACGTGCTAATGTCAACATCCCAGAAAGAGCCGAGGCCCAGAGCTTTAAACAGACGTGCGTTTATTGTCTGCGTGCCGTTCCTTATCATTCTGTTCTTCTTCCTAAGAGACAGAATGGGAGACAAGCCTTTGTTTTAAATACATGTCACTTACTCCCACTCCAAAAACCCAAAGCAGTGCTAAATACCCACCCTTTAAATGTTGTTATTTTCTTCTGTTTGGAAAAGAAGTATTCCTTCATCTATAGTTTATATTCTAATAGATCTCTGGAATTTTAATATGTTTGCGAAGAAGATATTTGAATGGGACCTTATTTGTGGAATAGGTCATCACTTTTACACGAAGGCCTGATGGACCCTGAAGGGTCCCCAGTGGTTTTCTGGGGAGGTTCAGGCTTGGCTTGTCCAGGGGACGCTGCGGAGGTCTAGAAATCCTTTAGAGATGAGGGAGGTCTCCGTAACTCAGCCCACAGACAGACATGTCGCTTTCCAGAGTGAGCCAGACGCAGGTTTCGGTGGAAGATGTTCGAAAAAGGGAAGACGGAGTTTGTCAGAACAGCAGCAAGCAGTGTTGCTGTGTGGTGAGCTCATGAAGTCACGTCTTTAGGGGAACCTCACCCCAGTAAGAGAAGACTACTGTGCTGGCTTCTCACATGGGAGAGGCTGCAGGTCCGGAGAAGAGAGGGATCATGGGGAAAATTAAACTAGATACCCGGGAAAAATGAAGGCATAGCAGAAGGCAAACATAAAGTCACTTACAAGTTCATTTATACAAAATGTCCAGAATACACAACTCCACGGAGACAGCGAGCGGGTTAGTGGTGGGCTGGGCTGGGGGACGGGGATGGGATGACTGCCTACTGGGAACAGGGCTTATTTTGGGGGAGATGAAATTCCCTAGAATTAGATTGTGGCGATGGCTGCACAACTGCGAATATACCAAAAACACCAAATTGTACACACTGAATGAGTAAATTATATGATATGTGAGTTACAGCTCAATTAAAGAAAATATAAACCTGGAGAAGTCCCTGGGACAGCAAAAGTGAAAATCGTGAAATGGGAGTTAAATCTATTTATTTTAATTTAAGGTACAGATTTAGTAATTCAGGGAATTAGTGTTCCAGCCATTATACCTTGTATTTCTAATTCTGTAAATTCAGAGCAAGATAAGATAACTAGGGTGAAAAAATGCCTGTAGTACCAGGCTGCTCCCAAGAAGGCTGGCTAACGAGAAGAGGTGCTTTCTGTTCACACGAGGAGGCCAGCACGTGGAATGACTGCAGAGTTGCACAGCCGGGCTGGGATTGCACGGGCCTCATGATCCTGTACAGCACGTGTATATTTTAATCAGGTGGTCAATGAGCCATCAGGTTAACAGTGGCGAATTTTAAAACTTTTATTTCTACCAATCCCCTCAAGTCGGGTAGCACCTTTATTGACCGCAGGTGGCTGCTACCCAGGCCTCATTGCCTGCCGGTTGACATTTTGTTTTCTTCGCACATCTTCGGCTTGTGTTTCTTATCCAGGTTCTCAGCACATGATCTTTCTAGTCCTAATTACACTCCAGTGACAAATCTAACCATAAACTCAGTGGCCCAAATGGTTTAACGTGGGGCTATTTAGAAACATCTCTTAAAATATTTTCTCTCTTTGGAAAATGTACAAAGCAGATAAAATTCTACTTGTGAGGGCTGTGTCTCACTTAGGAGTCTCCACTGGCTCATGGTCTCAGGAAGTGTCCTCGGATACCAGGACAGGTGAGATCATTGCATGCCCAGAGGGAGTCAGGTGACTAGATGGCATCACAGGAGCGTGGAGTGACAGGTGACCAGATGGCATCACAAGAGCATGGAGTGACAGCAGAGCTTGGTGATGGTCACGGCCAACAGCTCCTGTTTACAAGTGAGGAAGCAGAGACCCCAAGGCAAAGACAAGCGACTTATTTGTGGAATAGAATATGTAAATCCAGATACTTTAAGATAAACTAGATCATAAATGTTCAGATTAGAGGAAAAAATGCAGATCATGCATTCTGATGAGAAAAAGAAAAAACTAACTTTGTCCTAGGTTCTTTCTGTGGTCCACTGAATGACACAGCTTCAGGCCTCCTGATTCGGTACTATCTTTCAAATGCCAGACACCAAAAAAAAATCGTAATTTATAGTATGACTTCACCTGAAGAAGGAATCCAATGAAGAGAAGCTACCATGTAAAAATACAGTTTACATCAAGGGTACTACAGGTTTTTATACAAGTATTGAATAAACAAAACGTAGGCAACAGTGTGGAGGTGAATATGAACTCTCAATTAAAATTTTCTAAACAAGAGGATTATCAGTCAAGAAACAACATTCTACGATACATCACGGTATTCAGATGCGACCAATAGCATTGCCTCAAACATCGCTTCCTGCAGACTGGAGGGTACACATCATCAGAGAGAATTTATCGTGAGGATTTTTCTAGTTCTTTGTCAGAGGTGCTTTCTGAGAAGGTATTTTGAGAAGTACACATTCAACTCTTTTTACTTAGTGAAGATGATTCTGATGTTTCTTGAAATTGTCACCAGCAGAATCTACTTACAATTGTGCTACAAACTGAATCAGAAAGTGTGTTTAAATGATTAGCAAAGTAAAATCCCCATGTGATTAAGTACTAAGATTTTGGTCATTTTTTCCTAGATCTTCTAACAATTTTAGCAGTCATAATTTATGACCAAAACAAAGGATGTAAAAAAAGATGGCGAAAATAAAGAAAAATATAAACAAACTGGTGAGTAAACATCTAATACCAATTCTCTCAAATAGGTTCAATGGTATGAAATTTGAAAACAATCTGTTTTGCCACAGCATTTAGCATAATCCTCGTTAAAAAGAGAATATTTTGAATAATAAATTTCAAATTATTTCCTCGTACATGTCCATATGCGTAATAAATGAGTATTTTAGTTCCTATCTAATTATCTAGATTGGTGCAGAATTTTTTTAAAAAAAAAAAATGCCAGTTTTAATTGCAAAAGTGCTGCCGGCTTCAGATTTTAATTGCAATTCACAAATGGTTGGACTGGCAGTGCTCCATTACAAAGAAAAAATCATTTTAATAGCAGAAGTACTGCCTCGCTGCAGATTTCAATTTCATTTTACAAGATACTGGGTCATTCAGCATCATTACAAGGAATAGAATAGCTGGTGTGAACCTCCGAGGTGTTGGCTGGGTCATGATGCTGCCTCATGTGCCGCATGGAGGCTGCCTTGAACTTGGCTCTTATCATCCGGAAGAGCAAAACCCAGAGAAATCCTAAAAGCCTTTCAAAGGGGCTCACACCCAGCCGCACCTGGCATAAAGCAGCCTCTCCTGTCCGTTACTTGTTCTGTCTTCTCTATCAAGGACTCCTTCAGGGTGAGAGCGACTTCAGTGTTGGTAATCTGTAGAATAAAAGAAACATAATCTGTTTTCATGGAGATATTTTCCGTTCATCTTATCCTAAGCTCTCATGCGTGTTTTCAGTGTGAGGCTTGGCTTTTCTCGGACAGGAGGCTATAAGCACACAGGTGAAAGCCGCCATAGGATTCACCTTGTCTTTGCCCAGGTGAAGGTTCTGGGGGTGGGTCTTCCCAGGTGACAGAGCGCCCTCATGACACTGGTGTCCCTGTTGATCAGGTTTTATATTGATCACATCACAGACTCTGAATCAGAAACAACAAACATGGAGCGAAGCAACTAAAGATGCCTTTTCCCTCTGTCACTCAATAAGCCTCTGAACTTAAGTCTCCAGCAGCTGAACATGAAGCTAAGTTGTACATGGTCCTCCTCGGCTCATCATTTTCTCGTGGGGGTGCCCTGGAGCACATCCTGTGCTCAAGGAGGCCACACTCCCACACAGGTGCCGTTGCACCTGCCCAGGAGTGCACCTGCTCTGTTCCCACCCCTGGGCTATTACTCCTGGTGTGGGCACGGCTCTCCTCCAACAACCACTGGTGAAACCCAGTGTGCTCTGCTGATGGAAGTCCTGAAGTCAGATAAGCGAATTAAAAGGCCAAATTAATCTATGATTTAAATACATTCCAAAGAGATTTCAAATATCTTGCTTGAGCTCTGAAAAATTACAGTTTCTAAAGCTCTTGATTACTTTTTAAAATCTCTTAGGAATGTATCAGTTTTTCACTACACATTTTTATTTTTACAATTTGGTAAAAGTAAATTATAAACAAGTGACATGTATTCCATTATACAAAGTCATATGTATATGCATATATTTATCTCTCTATAATGATATCTGTATATATAATTTAACAAAACATGGAGGTACTGAGTCTGCACATACCTCTGCTAAGATAGTTACAGGTATGTAATAAATTTTACTTTATAATGATAGTAAATTCATTTGACATTGAAATTAATAATTTTTATAATTTTAAAATGAGCCAGAAGATAAAGGTTAACTTTCTTAGTGTGCCATTACCAAATTCTCTTTATATTTTAAATAAATGGAAGTGTTTTTAGCTCAGAAAACATGATTCTCTCATTGCCAGAGTATTACACATTTTGAAAATCTATAAATATGTATAGAGATAAATGTATGCAAACATACAGGCCCTGCCTGGCATCTCCAGTGCACTTTTGTCCTAACTACTCTAATATATCTCAGCACAAATGAAGCACCATCATTATCCATTATGTATGACAGTGATGTTACATTCGAAGTGTATTTTTCTTAAATTCATCTCAAGGCACTATTAAAACAGAGTTAACAGTTAAATGGTTGCTATTTTGTGCATACAAAATAAGAGAGAATTGCATTCCCCATCTATTTCTGCAAATATTTATTGTAAGACGCTGTGCCCACCCCAGAGCTTGATAGCCAGAAGGCCCGACAGGAGGTCAGTGAGGGCAGAGACGCCATGTGCCCCGGACAGCGCAGCAGTCTCAGGACACGCAGCTCACGGCCAGCTGCTCACCTGTGTGGGAACTCTCACGGGGACTAAGTGCCCCAAGTCAAAACACTTATGTCATGTTACACAAAATCCTAAAATTCCACGATGCAGTGTTGATGGTGTTTAGGATATGGCATCTTTCAAGGTGACTGAACCTGGGTTTACAGCACAGGCACAATGGCTCCACCCAGAAGCAGATGGTGGCCTCTGAAAGGCTCTTCTGCTGCCGATACCACTCCATAAACTTCTAACCTTCTGCCCAGGATGGACCTGACTCTGGGGAAAACGATCCATTGCGTTCTAAAGTGTACTGCAGACATTAAAAAGGAGAAGAAGACACATAAATTGTTGTGAGAAAGCCATAGCCAGTAAATCTGAGCGTGATTTGCTTTAAAAACAGGAACTAGAATGAAAGGCATGCTAAGAGCTTCCCACTGGGGTGGGCATTAAAAGGGCTCAGCAAGCAGAATCCGCCAGGGAGTCACCAAATGTCCACGCTAAGGTCGCTCCTACGCAGGGAAGAGGCTGAAGCTGGATGAATCCGTGAGTGTGCGCCTGCGAACGTGCAAGCGTGTAAGGACACGTGTGGGTGCCTGTGTGTATGAGTGGCTGTGTGTGGGTTCTTGTGTGTGTGTGCGGGCGTGCCTCTGTGTATTAGTGTGTGTATGCCTTGTGTGCATGTGTGTGCTTGCATGTGCCTGGGTTTGTGCGTTTGTGTGTGTGCCTGTGTGTGTGTGTGTGTGTGGAGGAGGAGATTGCCCAAGAAGATCCACTGAATCAGACCGAAACACACTTACAGGCAGTTAGTTGCTCAGGGAGGGAAATGTTAATCAGAAGCAGCGTTCTGCCGGTATGCTCAGGGGTAGGCACACACGTGCGTGTGTCATGCACATTCCTACTTGCCAGAGCCGAAGCAAACCCTGCTCACACCCCAGGTTTTGCCCCAGCCTCCGCCCGTGGCGCCTGGACTCCCGGAGGGGTGGATGCAGCGCAGGCCCTCGGGGGAGGGCTGATCGGTCTCAGGAGTGCCCAGGCGGCGCTGGGCAGCAGCGAGCAGGTGGTTTGTGGCAGAGACCCGCCCAGCCAGCCTGAGGTTCCAGACGGCGACGGGCGTGGTGAGAAGGCCCTGCATGGGGAGGCTGAGCCTGTGTGGACAGAGGCAGTGGAAGGGAGCCCCCCAACCTTCACCGAGGCCAGGCTGAGCATGGATGCCCCGGCTCCTGGCTGGCCATGGGTGGTGTGAGGGGCGAGGAGCGAGGAGTGAGCATGAATCCCGGACCCCACGGCGCCGAGGCAGAACCCCCTGGCAGAGCTCACCCTGGAGAGCAGAAGCCACGCACAGGGTGGAGATGCAGAAGGCAGGAGACAAGGGCGTCGCCCCTCTTCCTTCCCCTTCCACCTGTCCATCCAGGCGTCCGTGGCCTCTGCAAGGCGTGGACCCCACACCAATGCACCCAGAGCAGGTGGAAGAGGCGGCCCCCGGGGGTTAAGAACCATTCCCCTGCGGTGCTTCTGCAGGCCGGGGACAAAGAGAATTTGCAGTTTGAACGTCCTACCTGTTCCCACTGTGCGACGTGGCACAACTTGCTCGATTTTGCTGGGCGTTGATTTTCTTATCTGGAAAATGGGGAGCTCCCCCCTCCGGGGCTGGTGTGAGAGCCAGCACCTCAGTGATCCCAACGGCTGCCCATCAAGACCATCGCACAGGCTGGGAGGCGCCCTGGCCCCCTGCTTTCCACGCGCCCTCACACTGCAGAGCAAGCCCCAGGCTGGTGGGCCACCTCTCCCTCAGTTTGAATCCACTGGCGTTTCCTGTTGAGCTTCCTCCATGGCCGTGTTAGGTCTAATGAGGTCCACAAATTTCACTACAGTATAGTCCTTGCCCTCAAGGAACTTTCAGCCTACAACATAAGTCTCTCCCTCAGTTTCCCTGTGCCCTGAAGTGTTTAGACAACTATAACCATCTTCTGGTAACAATTTACAGAGTGTCATAGGTTACAAAGTGCTTCATAAGCGCTAATTATTACTTCAGTAAATTATTTTTACATTTTTTCCCAAAAGAGTGAAATAAAACAGCATAAGCAGAAAAACATAAAACGCAAGAATTGTTTTATGGGCCCCTGGCTGAGATTTCTGAACTTGAACATTATACGCAGGGAGACATTAGATGCAGTAATTATATAATGATGTTTCACTGTATAACTATTATCTTCCTCATTGTCACTTCTTTCAGATGAGGGCTAGAGGGATTAACCCTGTCTGTTCTGTGTTCAGAACAGCTTTCTAGACCCGATGTTTCCCTTAAACTCATCCATGGACATTCAGAATTTACATGACCTAAGAGAGAGAATCTGGCAGATCCTAGAATCACTTCTAAACTTTATTAGTTATTCCTTGCTTTCTCAAAATATCAGGAATTCAAAGAAAGGTGCTAAAGCATCAAATTGAAATAGATGTAGGTTAAGGGACTTAGTGGGTATGTATTTAGTTATAGATATATTTAAGATGGAATGAATAAATGAGTTAAATGAACTGCGCACGGATCTTGTGCTTTTTCTAATTTTAATAGCACTTGACATCAGCTGTGTTCCACAGGGGCAGCTCAGGGACAGGCGTGGCCTGGTCTGAAAGGATCAAGCTAAGAAGTTCGGGACCTGATTTCACTGGAATGGCTTCTGGAACAATGGCACACAGTACTGACCAGGACAGAGGCAGACGCAATAAACAAAGGTAAAAAGCTGTGGGTACTGTGGGTAAGGTAGGAGTTTGGGGAAAGGTGTATATCTGCACCAGTGGGATTCTCAGATACCAAGGAGCAAATGAACAAGCTTGGTGTTTACAAACAGGGATACCATTTGTAAACATAAAATAAAGTTTATTTAAATTCAGTTTAGTGAGAAATACCAGTCCTTGAGAACTCTACTGTGAAGAATAACACCACCCATGAGATGTCTGTGCACATGGAGGACCTCCCCACTGTTGACGGCTCTGGTGGTCTTACCTGGGTGCCTCTGTCACCCTAGGAAATTACTGCTTCCCAGTGATGTGCTTGGAGATTACAAGCAGGCAGGTGTGTGTGTGCTCACTCTAACTTTATGGGTGTTAATAACTTACATAGATAACATTTGTGTGCTCAATTAAAATTTAGCATTACTGAATTTTTATGTATATATACATGGTTTTTAAACATATATAGGTAATTTATGTATACTATTATATACATATTATGTATAGATATGTGTATATACATATGCTTTATGTACTCATGGTATACACATAGAAATATATATATGTGTGTATGTATGTATGTGTGTATATCATTGGTACATAGAATTTGCCCAATTTAACACACCATTAAGCTATTTCTTCCCTCAATATTTGCAAACTATTTCTATCAATGCCCATATCTATGTTGATAAAGATGTCATAAATAACATGTGTGTAACTGCATGACACTTGGTAGCAATACTGCTGGAAAAAGCAGAGTAGGATATACAGTAAGGCACGTGCTGCGGCCCAAGAAATAATCAGGTAACTGATGGAATTAAAAGCAATTAGAATTTTAAATATGCGTTTATGGGCCAGCACTGCCACAAACTGAAAGGCGCAAAGATTCTCCTATTCATTAGGCATTTTCCCTCATGTATACATGGTGTGCTTCTGTTTGAATAGGAAAGCAATTATGTTTTTAATACACTTATATTCTACTCATCTCCTCATCATTCCAGGATAATGAGTCATTAGAAAAAAATAATATTCAGCAGTACAGCTTATTGTTCGGTATAAATGATCATTGCATTCACTGAGTGTAAGCACCTGACTGTCCGGAAAGCTCAGAAATCAGCAGTTTCTGTCTGAGTGTGCTCGTGCCGTGGCCACTGTAAGGATCCCTGCCCAGCATTATTCTCTGCTGTTCCAGAGCCTAATGTTCATGGCCTTTACGTCATCCATAGGCAGGAAGGATACAGTTGATGACTCTGAAAACCTCTGTGTAGCTGCCACGTCTGGAACAGGTGCAGAATGACCAAATGCTTTGACCATTGGACTGCCTCGGGTTCAATTATAAAGGCAGCCTACTGTGAACGACACTATAAACATTTGCTGTTGGTTTTTTTTTCATGAATAATCATAGATTTAATACATTGTGGGACAAGTATCAGTCAGCAACGACTGGCAGGTAGAGGTGAGTGACAGCGGAGGTTGTGAAGGACAGGTAGAGGTGAGTGACAGCAGAGGTTGTGAAGGACAGGGAATATCAGGGTTCCTGCTGTCCACAGAAGAGGTCCCAGTGACCTTCCACTGACACCCAGGTCACAGCTCAACTGTGCAAAGGGAGCTTTGCAAGAATCACAGTGGTCAGGAGGAAACATTAGCAAAGGTTAAGCAATCGATCTTTGAAACCCTCGATGTCCTTGTATTCACCAACTGCATGGCCTCAGAAAATGACCCAGGCGTCGACCCCAGGCAGGCCCAAAGTTCTCTGCAGGCTGCCTCATGGTAGGAATGTAGCCACTATTCCAACCCAAATGGTGTCCAGATAATGTGTCTATGGACCCAGGGCCTACAAACTGCATAGAGCTTGTTGATAATATCTCTGTGTTATGTAAACACAAATGCCTGTGTTCCAGCAAAAAGGCAAAGATCACCCTTTAAGTCCCATAGCAACTGTATTTGCAAAAGCCATAAAGATCCTTCATAATTTATACCTTAGTAGCATTCTGTTTGGTTTTGGTAATTATTACTATTCACGCTTTAAGCAACAATGTTACTCAGAACACGACTCCAGAACAAAATCTTTAAAGAAGAATTTATTTTTTAAAGAAATGAAATATGAAAGAATTGTGTTATTTTGCATTTTAACTAAATAATTCCAAAAAGATACTTGACAAGACATGAGGAACGCATAGGCCATAGGTGTACATATCTGGACGTACACATCAATGTATTTATGTTTTGCTTTACATAAGGCAGAACCAGGTAAGACCGTTTTTGTTTTGAGGATGCTGGGCATGAAACACGCACAGAGTGAAGAATTGAACAAGGGCTGTCACTCCCATGGTCAGTGTTTCGGCTCACAGGCATTCTACACGCATGTTTCATTCCTGTGAAGATTAGGACCAAGGAGGCTATCTTAGATTTTTAAACAACTCGTTGAAGAGAACATAATTTTTCAATTTAATATAATTGCTCTAATCAAAGCTCTAAAAGAATCAGTTAGCACTTCTAGCAACAGTTTTCCTGCATTAAAACCACGTGTGAGGCCTAGACAGCATGAAGCAGAAAACAGTGTGAAGTTTAACAGACGCTACTAATAATGAGAGTGTTTGAAGGCCTTGGATCTTAATCACGGTAAAGGACAACTTTGTATTTTGCATAAATTAAAATTGTACACAGTGTAAAGTTTACTGTTTTATTGAATGCCACCCTTGCTTACACCATATCTTATTTACTATGTGATGAGGATTGTAATGACACTGGCGTGTGTTAGGGAAAATGACCACTGCATACTCTTCTTTTTTTTTGAGACAGAGTCTTGCTCTGTTGCCTGGACTGGAGTGCAGTGGCCTGATCTCTCTCACTGCAAGCTCCTCCCTCAGGGCTCAAGCGATTCTTCTGCTCAGCCTCCCAGGTAATTGGGATTACAGGCGCAAGTCCTGACGCCTGGCTAATTTTTGTATTTTTAGTAGAGATGGGTTTCACACCACGTTGGCCAGGATGTTCTCGAACTCCTGACCTCAAGTGATCTGCCCACCTCAGCCTCCCAAAGTGGTGGGATTACAGGTGTGAGCACCGCTCCCAGCCGACTTTCAAACAATTATGAGCACCGAGTGTTTGCAACCTTGGAATGAGACTGATGACATTTTGGCATTTTTTTTAAGCCATCAAAGGGCACATATTTAATGCTACTAAGAAAATATCAATCAATGTCTTTAAATTATATCTATATGTAGTGCTTTAACGACTTTGTGTGGGGAGATTTGTAGTTAGATTTTTATAATATATAGGATACATATTATATATTATTCACATACTATATATTTAAATTATGTAGACATAATTTAAAGAAATATATATGTGTTTATAGGGGGGTGTGTGTGTATATATATAGAGAGAGAACCATACACCCATTTATGCTCTGGGAGGAAAAAATAATAGTGCAATATATAGTTCAAGTTTCTCAAATTATTTTAAGTACAATGTCTTTTGTGTGGACTTTGTTCAGAAATAGATCAAGACAATAATACGCAGTCAGACTCTCAATAAATATCTGACTCCAAGACCCCGCACCCCAGCCAGCACCGTCAGCATCAGGAACCCAGGCCTCGGCGCCGGGCTGTGGCTTCCTGCGAAGGGGCGCGATTCTTCTCGCAGAGGAAACTGGTATCGTTCGGAGCAGCTACCCCGGGTCAGGAACCTCATTTTAATTCACTCTCAGTGATTCAAACATAGGCTTCACCTGTGTGAAATTTAGAGGCAAATAAAAATGCAGTGGCTCCTATGGAGGCTCCGGGCTTGCAGTACATTTGAGGGTGGAGACAAGGATGCCGCGGAGGGAGAACGCAGGAGCCCGGCCATGCCCTCCAGCCTCCGGGCACCCGCGCCCCGCGCCCCGCGTCCCCTGCGCCCCGCGTCCCCCGCGCGCCGCCGCCTCCCGCGGGCCAGGCCGGGGCTGCGCTGCCATCTAGTGGCCGCGCACCCAGCTCCGCGCCACGGCCCCTGCAGGCCGCCGGGGCTCCTGCTACTCCTGCACCCCCAGTGTCCTCTGTGGCTACTTTAGGTGCCTTACTCCGTCGGAAGTGCGTCCCCGCTCAATGTCTGCGGGATGAGCCAGCAATGCACCATCTCTTAGCAGGTGCTGTTATTGGGGCTCGCCTGAGGCTGGGGAGGGTCTAAGGTCCATGGCTTTGCTCAGAATCCAGAACACGGAGCAGAGGCCTCCTCAGTGCTCAGCCGGAGAGGGTAGAGGGGAGGCTGGAGGTGTGGGCCGCGCAGCGCCTTCCTCCCCCGGGCCATGGGGCCACACAGTCTGCAGCAGTGGCCTGGGACCACCGCGCACTCACCAAATGCTTTCAGGATCTGGAAATATCAGGGCGAAAAGAGAGTTGGGGTGCTTGAAGGTGCAATATATTGCATGTGTCACGTAACCTCAAATGGCTGGTTTCCAGTGGAAAGGCAAAGATCACCCTTTAAGTCCGCGAGCAATTGCCTTTGCAGAAGCCCTGCGCAGTATCCTGGGGGAAGATGAAGAGGAAATTGGGCATCCGGAGACTGCTGATGAAAAGTAGCCATCCCAATGTGCCCGGCACCTAGAAACTCTTTTAGAAAGCACAATGGCAGGTAGCAAAAGTCTTCTGATTTAAACATTGATTTCTACTGGTTTAAGTT
The DNA here is from genome assembly GCF_047675955.1 of Chlorocebus sabaeus. Lineage (NCBI taxonomy): Eukaryota > Metazoa > Chordata > Mammalia > Primates > Cercopithecidae > Chlorocebus > Chlorocebus sabaeus. The sequence continues at coordinate 2,697,366 of NC_132921.1, forward strand.
TCCTTTCATGTTTGAAACATATATATATATAATATATATACATAGCCCTTTTTCTGTCCATGTAAATTAACAAGTAATGTTTTACAGGTTTTCCCCAGTAGTTTAAAACACGTGATCAAGATAAAGCTGATGCCTATTTGGGAAAACACTAAACATACCCAAATATCCAAACTCTGCACCTCACAAATGATTTTCAAAAAAGAAAGAAAAAAATATTGAAACTGATTTTTTTTTCAATTTCAAACCCTATTGAGTGTCGTCATCGATTAAGATGCTTCAAACAGAATATTCTTTTTTTAACAGTTGAAAAATTTCTCAAAAACTGTTAACAGAACTAAAGTTTTAATACTAGATTTATTGCTTATTGCACACACACATATAAGCAAAGAGTACAATTATGATAAATATTTATACATTTATAATAAATATTGCAAAGAAAAATCAAAACCACTTAGTCTATAGTGATTGTCATAAATATCTTTTTTAAATATGGGAAATTATTTTTCCTTTATACGGAACTCTTTTGAATCTGAGGGAAAGTTAAACTAATTTTCAAGCTTGCACCAGTAAATTTTTATATGTAACAATATTTTTGTGATAGTGCTATAGAAGACTCATTTCTTGTCCCACTAATTCTATGATAATGGTTCTATCAGTTACTTTTCAGGCTACCGAAGCTTAATACTCTTCCCAAAGCTGCCTGTTGGATCTCACTGGCCTTCTCTCAGGGTCACGGGGCTCTGTGTGCTCTCTGCTTGCAGAGCTCATCTTGGTGTGATGTGTACAATCATGGGCTGTGACACATTTTATTGCATAACTTGTGTATCATTTTTTGCCTTTCTATAAATTATTTTCACAAATAAGAGCCATTGACCCCATTATTTTAAAAAAGGTGTCTGCCTTTCCACTGATTGCTTTTCATCAGAACCCTCCAGATTTCTGGGGGTGGTTCAGCCACAATCCCAGAACATTCCCCTGCTTACTTTGCTCTTCTGACAAATTCAAAGGGGGGGGGCCACTCATGGTAGATGAAAAGCAAATGCACATTAGATCACACTCTTCCTCCCCCCAGGAATAGCCTGTGCTCTCTCTTCCTGTATGTGATTTATTTACGGTCACTTGTATTTTGCAATATAGCTGTGATGCATTCAAAACAGCAGTTAGTCTTTTCCTAAGAAAATCAGAAATATGTTTTTGTATTATTGACATTGAAATTTCAAATATATGTGTACCTAGTAAAGAAATCAAATATGTTTAGTAAAAAACTGTATTGTATATCAGTGCTAAGATCACAAAATATTTAGTTTATTTTCTATGGTGCTTCCAAAATGTTCATATTTTCTTAACTTGTCTTCTTTAAAAGAAAAATAAGGTGATTTATAGTTTTAAATCCCCGAGTCAAACTTGTCTAACTTCAGATTTCCATCAAATCGCATTTGAGATTGTAAGTGTTTAGAGCAAAAACATCACGGTTAACAAACTCGGATGTAAATCAGAGAGCTGATCAGAGGTCCATTAAGCTGGTGGTTGTGATGGAGAAGTGCATTTTCACGTAACTGGAAAGTCTGAGATTCCCTGGTTCTGCCAGCCTAAGGATTGATTCGGTTTTAACTTTTGTTGTGTCAAAGGGTGTCTCTACTTCCACACCACAGGCTATATGTTGATTCCGTTAACAACTTCAATGCAAATCATAGCCAGGTACAAACAATGGGTACTGCCTAGCAACACCGCCAGGGGCTTCCCTCAAATGAATACAAGAATCGCCAAAGTTACCAGAGGTGGGGTTGACTTCACTTCCCTTGAAGACCATGTCTATCAAAAGAGCTCTTCTAAGGTGAAAGGCAGCACCCTGTCCTTACCCGACGTGCACCCTCCTGCAGCGAGGGAGTCTCCCTGGGCCAGGTGGATGCCTCATTACCATGGGAGGAGGCTGGGAAGATCCCCCGCCGGCTGACTGCTGTGTATTGATTCAGAAATATAGCCAGGGGAATGGCAGAAGCCCTCGGTATTGTCCAATTACGATGTGGAAATGGAGCTGCGTGAATTCTAAAAACCTTGGCTGGCACTCAGCTCTGTCACTAGCTGTGGACAAAACACAACCCAGACAAGCCATTAAAAACACATAAATGTAATGATTTTGGTACTCATCTTGCATGCTTAGTTAAGAGTGAAAATTCAGCAGACCTCTCAGCTGCACATTTTGATGGCAGACTGAGCCCACTTCAGTGTGCACACTGCCCGAAAAGAAGAAAATTAAAACCTCATTTTCCTCTCGTTAAATTTAGAATACATATTTTATCAAGGAGTATAATTTCGTTTTTGTTTTTGTTTTTTGATATCTTAAAGCATGTGAGAATAAATACGTACAATGACCCAGCTTGGTTATGGCCCAGTGCGTGAGGGCCAGATCTGAGGCTGGTGGGCGGGAGACCGAGGACAAGGAGCTGACCTTCTCTGGGCCTCACTCCTCACTCTCGCATGTGAAACACCGGCTTGCCTGCTTCGAAGTGATGCGTGTTTGGAAATACTTTGTAATATCTCTGGTGCTGAGTGGAATATCCATCACTGGCAGCTAGTTTATTTTTGATGTTCTTGTGCTTGAGGAAACATTTATTTCTGGACTATAGCCTTCCCCAAGAGCTACCCTTGGGCAACACATTGAGAGAAGACAGCGTTGTGGAAACTCCGTCTTCCTGCGAGTCTGCACTCAAAGCCAGGAATCGGCACGTTTCCCCTGTAAAGGGTCAGATATCAAATATTTCAGGCTTGGCCAGGCACAGGGTCTCTGCTGCAGCTACTCATCCTGCGTTTGCAGCACAACAGCAGCAGCTGGCCCCAGGTCAGTGAGTCAGCGCAGCCCTTCTCCGGTAGAAAAGTCGGGGAAGAGCCAGATGGGCTTGTGGGCGTCACCCTGTCCCCGCTGCTCAAAATCACGGGTCCCAGTTTGTGAGGCCGTGTATCAGGTGAACGTCTTTATTTTTGCTTTGAAGAGATAGTAAACATTATAGAAAAAATTATCCCCAGAAACATCCACATTTTTTAAATTTTTGCAGTAAAGTAAAACTTCAACATCCTATAGATTCTTAAAAGTAAGAAAGACACTTTTTCCTTTTTTTTTTTTTTTTTTTTTGAGATGGAGTCTCGCTCTGTTGCCCAGGCTGGAGTGCAGTGGAGTGATTTCAGCTCACTGCAGCCTCTGCCTCCCAGGTTCAAGTGCTTCTCTTGCCTCAGCCTCCCAAGTAGCTTGATTACAGGTGCCTGCCACCACGCCTGACTAATTTTTTTTATTTTTGGTAGAGACAGGGTTTTACCATGTTGGCCAGGCTGGTCTCAAACTCCTGACCTCAGGTGATCTGCCCGCCTCAACCTCCCAGAGTGCTGAGATTACAGGCGTGAGCCACCACGCCCGGCTATGCATTTTAAATACTGAAATGGAAAGTCTTCTTTTAAGTATTTTTATGCACAGGTAACTTCTCTCTTTTATGCTCAGTTTCTATCCCTTTATGTGTATGATAGATACATTTTATATGGAAATAATTTTCTTGATTTAGAAGACAGCACATTGTTGTGGGACTTCTGCAGTAACTGCAGGTAGAACACTTGTATCATGAAGGTTTCTAATTATAACTGCTACTGCAAAGAACTTGGAGATAGATATGCATGCAAGCATTTGAAATGTTGATTCTTGCAATTACCTGTTTAATCAAAATTTTGAGCCGAGAAAAGTAAGTGTGACCTGAGTAGTGAAGAAGATCATTTTGTTATTAGTGGAGCATTGGGGCAATGAAATGCTTTGTTTAGAGATTTTGTTTATTTGGCATCTGCTTTAAACTTGTATGAAGATATGACAGCACGCGGCAGCCGATCCCAATGCGATCAGTTGTGATTACCATGTTTTTCAGTGATATCTGGAACTGAAAATAAACTCGATAAAAGAATTGAACCAAACCGATTTAAATAATGGTGGCCCCAGAGCTTCTTATTTGATGACACTCAGAACTCCTGATGCCGTTGAACATGTAGGGCAGGGCTGATTTTGGTTCCTTTAGCAGATTTGATGAGGTCACAAAACACAGTGATACAGTTTCGGAAACATTATGGTATTTGCTGTTAAAAATCAGAACTGTGTCTGAACTACTCCCTTCATTTGAGAAATTCCAGTTCACATGCTCAAGAGGCGAAATCTACGAACACTCCCATTACAGGTTCAGAATTATGAGGGCAGCAGCCACGCTCTTGATGGCTGCCTTTGAAAGCTCTCACGGGAAGACTATTATCATCAACTTTCTCTCTCTCTTTCTCTCTCTCTCTCTCTCTTCCTTCTTTTCTCTTTCTAGCCTCTCCTTTAGTCTTTCTGGAAATTTCATTAGGGATGCTGTCAACCTTTGATCAAACTCCAACTCAGAGTATTCTGATCATCACTGCAAATCATTAGAATTACTATATGATGGTTTAAAAATCATGACAAAGAAAAGAAATATAAGAAAAATAGCTTTTTAACACTCTCTGTAAAAACCATTTTTTCCTTTAATTCCTGCATGGTACTTAAGCTCCAAAGACACACACACACACACACACAGATACACACACACGCACATATATATACACACACACATACATACATATATGCAGAGACACACACACAGATACACGCACATATATATACACACACATACATGCAGTGACACATACATACACACATATATACAGACACATACACACGTATACACACATATGTACATGCATATATATACACAATACACACATACATCCACAGACACACATATGCACACACATACATATAAACACACACTTATATGCACATTCATATATGTGAACATATATACAAAAACATATACACACATATATATATTGATTTGTATATGTGTATACACATATATACACATATATATTCTAAAGACAAAAGCATTTGCGATTATTATCCATATCCTATTGTATCTTTTAGTTGGGGGATATATTAATAGTTTCTAAACATAACAGAAGTAAACAAATAAAAAAGCAAATAAGTAAAATGCTTTTCAGGGTGAGCAGTTTTTCTCATTTTAGTGCACACACTACTGTACATTTGTAGTACTTATTTAACATTTCTAATTAAGTGAAATGGTTCTGCTCGTTCTGAATCTTCATTTACTGTAATTGTGGACCGAAACACTCCCGGTAGTATTCCCTTTGAGACAGTTTTACACTCACGGTGATTGTATACACCGTGGCCACAGGAGTAACCCCTTTCGTTCTTTAGCCATGTCGGCTCATTGCAGAAGTTGATGTGTTTCAATGTGTTTTCTCCCCATCCGCCCCCCAATTCCTCATCTCTCACTCTGGACACAGTCCTGGACACATCATGTAAGCTACCTTCTTTCACAATAAATAGTAAATCATTGCAGTTGAAGCGCTACGCCGCTATACACTTATGCAGAGATTACTGTGGCACTTTACTAGGTTTGCTATACTTGTGTCTCTTTTACTACCTGAGACTAGAAGAAAATGAGCTTCCTGACCTTTCAGAGCTATGCACCTCCTGACGGGAATGCTTTTGCTTACAGAGGGGTCTTTACAAGAGTTACAGTAATTTCCCCACTGTTCAACTATTGATGTTCTTTTGTTGATATAAGCTCATGTATCTTAGCAGCCTTCATATTTTAAAAAATTGCAATTAAGTTTCATGCCCCATTTTACAATTCTTCTCTAGCTTTGGAAAGCTAAGGGGTCTAGGAGTTGACCACTTCATAAGGTAAGAAAAATCTTCAGTGAGCAATGATCCAGTGTCCACTTTGGCCAAACGGAATCTGGCCTAAGACAGAATTTCCTCCACTGAGCACAGGAAATTAAAAATAATAATTCTGGGAGCTCCTTGTGAGGCAGGGAGGTAAGGAGGAGGGATAGAACGTCCCTGAAACAGAGGGGATAGCAGGGCTAGTGGCAGCTGCAAGCTGGGGTACTGCTTCAGCAAGACCTGACCAATCTCAGGCCACACCTGGGATGGGAAGTGGAGCAGGGAGGGGAGTCGGGGGAAGGAGGAAAAGCAGGCAGGGAGAAGGAGAGCACGAGCTAGGAGGGGCTCTGAGAAAACGCAGAGTCCATGTAGTGCGGCCCAAACTAAAAGAAAATCAGTGCCTAAGTAAACCAATGTAATATGTGTGAGTCTGTCTTCTGGCAAGGCGTTGGGTGGGTTTTACTTCCTTTATTTTGCCTCTATATTTTCTACATTTTCTACAACAAATGCATTAATTTTAATTGATTTCATACGAAAACATGTGAAAAGTAATGCAAAACTCCAGTATATAAAGCAGTATAATAATACCAGTAATAACAAAAAGACAAACACATCAATCAAGAGGAAATAGACAATCCCCAAAGTCTGGTCTCATTTGATATAAGCAAGGTATCCATAAACTAATTAGTATTGCAAATCAATAGAGAAAGAATAATGGTTCAATAACTATTTCTAATCAACTGGTTACCTATTGGAAATAAAAAGTAAAGTTAAATCATGACTTCATGTTGTTTTTACCTTTAAGGTTTACATTTATGTACTAATATTTACATCAATGTAAAATAATGTCCTTGCAGATTAAAGATTGCAGGTGAAAAATGATATACAGATGAAGAAAGTATTTGATGTGCAGGTAATTAGGGAAACGTATGTTAAATGTGCAAGCAACAGAAAGAGACTACACAAGCAAGGGAGACATATACATGCAACTACCATCAACTGTAAAACTGTCAACACTATAAGTAAAATCTAGAGTTTAAGAACAAAAAAAGTACAACAAATTTTCATGTATGAGGTACAGGGTTACTATTTACATAGTTTTAGAAACCTTCTATCAATCATTAAGATAAAAAAGTTAAATAGCAAAGTGATTAAAAGATACGAACAGGCAATCCAGAGAGAAGGGATACAGACAGCCTATATCACAAGCAGAAAAACCTCAATTCGATAAACAAACAGCAACTACCCCCATGCATTTTCTCTACTTACCAGTAACACAGGTTGGGGTTTAAACAAATCACCACACCAATGTTGACAAGGTTTTAATCCAATGGACACTCACCTTGAAACTGCGGGGGTGGTGGTGGATTACTAAATATTCAAAATTTCCAACAGGGCAGTTTGGGGCCGTGTCTTAACACCCTTTGAAGTGCTCACGAAGTATTTTCCCTGAGGAACAACTCAGATAAACAATGCAAAAATGTATGTGCAAAACCTTTAATGAATGCATTTAAAACAGAAAAAGTTGGAAACAGTATTTATGCCGTCGCCAAAGGAATGATGAAATTAATTGTAACATATTTAATAGGTGGAATGATATGCTGCCATTAAACACACATGCTCTGAATATTTTGAAAAATGTCTTAGATGAATCTGGATTTTGTGAAAAAGTCATACTTACAGAAAAATAAATAAATATACCAGTATATTAATATTGAGGCATATCTTGATGCTGGCCCATTTTTTTTCTTCTTTTCTCAATTTATTTATTCTCAGTTTGTAAATGTAGAAAAATAATCCACAAAGAAGTTTTGCTTGTTTGTTTGTTTGTTTTTCTGCATGCGAGGTGTCCTACGGGGAGTCATCCTCCAGGTGAACAATGGCATTCGCAGGCATCTGGAGGGACAATAAGGAGGAAGAACAAACCATGGGACTTTGCACAGCCAAAAGCTCATATTTGCAGATTAGTAACTAGAATCATTAGGGTATAGAAATAATCTCTAACTGACAAAGTCTTAGTGCTTATAGGGTAACTGCATTCAGAAAGATCAAGACTTCTCTGCAAAGTTTATACACTTTTAATGTAAAAACCTTTATAGTGAGGCTCATTCAGAAAATGGAAAAATACGATACACAATGGGCATTTGCACGATGACCCAGAATTAAAACAGAGACCAAAGGTGTGGGGGGTGGGGCTGGGAGATACATGAAAGACCAGGACAGAGTTAAATGCCTTCATTACTGTTGGCTGCTAGGCTCAGACATCCCTAGGTAGGGGGTGTTAACAGCCACATCATAACCTCACTGTACAATTGTAATCTGTGATGTATTCATGTTTATTGAGCCCAATTTTATCTAATAGTTGTTTTAATAGTAAAGTAGAGTGGGTTCATTTATTTTCATACTCTTCTAGAGTGTGTGCTATTTTTTCAACTCTGTGCAATGCTAGGCATAGGAAAGTGAAAATGACTAATGCCCAGTCCCTGTTCTCAAAGAGGTCATTTTACACATGTATGGGTTGAACACCCAGTAGTATTTTAATCATTATTTACAGAGTAAAAATGCATAAATAAAAAAGCAAGCATTTGTGATAATCAGCTATATTGAACAAAAATTTAAATTATTTCTAATTCTTTTTCTGTATTTTTAGAGCTAGTACACAGTTTTAAAAGTTTATAATAATGTAAAAAATGCTAATCAATAGTAACAAAAGTTCACAATAATTGTGTGCTTGCTTTTTACTAGGCAATATTCCAAAGGCTTTACATATATTAAAATTACTTCACACACAAACAACCCTGGGAGGTAACTACTATTGTTTTTCCCCTCTTTATAGATAAAGACACTGTGATTTAGCTTAAACAATTTGCTTCAAGTCACACACCTGTATGATTTAGAGGGACCCAAAGAGGTTGATGCCAGAGTTAATGTTTTAAAACATGATTCCATAATATCTCTCACTTTAAAAAATGGTTCTAAAAAGATGTTATCAGTAAATCTGAGCCATCAATTGGCTACTTCAAAGGCTCATCAGTCCCCCAATTGCCTACTCAAAATCCACACTCCAGGTACCTGGTATAAAAATCTCCCATTCTTGTTTGGATGGGCCTGTTCCTGTTGCATGTTTACAGAATGGCAAATTGGGCCTAAAAGGGGTTCAGACATATCTGGGAGGCTCTGATGAACAGAGAGGCCCTGCTGGGTTGTTTATGGATGAAATGATAAAAGCTGAACCTACACTGAAATGAATCGGGAGGGAATGGGCTATGCAAAGGACTACTCATTTGTGTAGGAGTTTATATTCTCTTTTATGTTATGGCCATGGAGTTATGGCTTATTGTTATAATTTTCTTTGTGTTGGTGATTTTATTCCTTTGTTTATGATATATATTGCAAAAGTTTTCTTCTAGTTTATCATTTATCTTTGACTTCCATCTCAAAAAAAAACACAAAAGAACTCTGAAGCCATTTTCTCATGCAAATTATTTATTTTTACTGTTTTTTTCTCTTTTGTTTTAGTCAAATATATTCATTTCTTTCATTGCATCTACATTGTGATGTATAGTTAGGCAACAGAGGAATTCATTTGTGTTTTCTTCTATTGTTTTTATAATGCTATTTTTACACTTAGATTCCTGATCCATTTCAACCCTATTGGGTAGAGTGTTAGGTATTGATCTAAATTTGTATTTTTTTCTGAATGGCCATCCAGTTGTCAGAGAACCAGTTATATTTTTTAAAAAAATCTTTGCCCCAGATATTTCAGATGCTACTTTCATTGCAGAAGCAGACCTAATTGTATTGCTCTTTGCAGAAATTGCAGTTTATAAATTAAAGCTTTGTAGCAACCTTGCCTCAAACAAACCTGTCGGTGACATTTTTCCAATGGGCATGTGCTCACTTCATGTTTCTGTGTCACATTGGATAATTCTTGCAATATTTCAAATGTCTTTGTTATTATTATTATTATATATGGTGATCGGTGATCAGTGATGTTCGATCTTACTATTGAAATTGTTTTGGGGCTCTATAAACTGTATCCATATAAGACAGTAAACTTAACTGATAAATGTTGTGTGTCCTGACTACTCTGCCAACCATCAACTTTCCCACGTCTCTCCCTCTTTTTGGGCCTCCGTATTCCCTGACACCCAACAATATTGAAATTAGGCCAATTAATAACCCTACAATGGTCTGTAAGAGTTCAAGTGAAACAAAGACTTGCACCTCTCTCACCTTAAATCAAAAGCTAGAAATGACTTAGTGAGGAAGGCATGTGGAAAGCCAAGATAGGCCTGTTGCACCAGTTAGCCAAGTTGTGAAAAAAAAGAAAAAGGTCTTGAAGAAAATAAAAGCACTACTCCAGTGAAAACATGAATTATGAGAAAGCAAACAGCTTTATTGTTGATGTGGAGAAAGTTTGAGTGGTCTGGATAGAAGATCAAACCAGCCACAACATCGCCTTAAGCCAGAGCGCCAGAGCAAGGCTCTAATGCTCTTCAATTCTATGAAGGCTGAGAAAGGTGAGAAAACTGCAGAAAGAAACTTCGAAGCTAGTAAAAGTTAGTTCATGAGGTTTAAGGAAGGAAGCCGTCTCCATGACGTAAAAGTGCAAGGTGAGGAAGCAAGTGCTGACGTAGAAGCTGCAGCAAGTTCCCCAGAAGATCGAGCTGAGATCAGTGATGAAACTACACACAGTGAACAATGGATTTCCAATGTAGAAAAATATCCTTCCATTGGAAGAAGATACCATCTAGGAATTTTATAGCTAGAAAAGATAAATCAGTATCTGACTTCAAAGGACAGGCTGACTCTCTTGTGAGGGGCTAAAATAACTGGTGACTTGAAGTTGAAGCCAATGCTTATTTACCATTCCAAAAATCCTAGGGCCCTTAAGAATGATGCTAACTGTATTCTGCATGTACTCTAGAAATGGAACAGCAAAGCCTGAATGACAGCATATCTGTATACAGGATGGTTCACTGAACATTTGAACTTCACTGTTGAGACTTACAGAAAAAAAAATATTCTTTTCAAAATATCCCTGCTTATTGACAATGCACCTGGTCACCCAAGAACTCTGATGGAGATGTACAGGCGATGAACGTTGTTGCATACTTGCTAACACACATTCATTCTGTAGCCCAGGGATCAAGGGGTGATTTTCACTTTCGAGTATGATTATTTTAGAAATAAATTTTGCAAGTCTATGGCTGTTATAGATAGCAATTCCTCTAATTGATCTGGGCAAAATAAATGGAAAACCTTCTGGAAAGGATTCATCATTCTAGATGCTATTAAGAACATGATTCACGGGAGGAGATCGAGATGTCAACGTTAACAAGAGTTTGGAAAAAGTTGACTGGATGATTTTGAAGGGCTGAAGGCTTCAGTGAAGGAAGAAGCTGCAAATGTGATGGAAACAGCAAGAGAACTAGAATTCCACGTGAAACCTGAAGACATGAATGAATTGCTGCAGTCTCTTAATAAAACTTGAATGGGTAAGGGGTGGCTTCTGGTTGATGGGCAAAGAAAGTGGTTTCTTGAGATGAAATCTATTTCTAGTGAAGATGCTGTGAACATTGTTGAAATGAAAACAAAGATTTTGTTAAATTTATTTGATAATAAATTTAATAGATAAATTTGTTTGATAAAGTAGTGGTGGGATTTGAGAAGATTGACTCCAATTTTGAAAGACGTTTTACTGTGGTTAAAATACTATCAAACAGCATGTCAAGCTACAAAGATACCTTTTATAAAAGAACGAGTCAATCAATCAATGCAGCAAACTTCATTCTCGTCCTGTTTTTTGCCACTGCCAACCCAACTTTCAACAGTTACTATCCTGATGAGTCAGCAACCATCAACATCAAGGAAAGACCCTCCACCAGCAGAAAGATTAGGACTCACTGAAGACTCAGATGATAGTTAGCATTCATAAGCAGTGAAGTATGTTTTAAATACAGTATGTACCTTTTTAAAGAAATAATGCTATTGCACACTTAATAGACTATGGTACAGTGTAAACAGAGCATTTATATGCACTAGGACACAACAAAATTTGTGTGACTCATTTTATTGCAATGTTCCCTTTGTTGAAGTGGTCTGGAATGAACCTGAAAATATTTCCAAGATTTGCCTGTATATGAAATTCAGTATGTACTTAAACCTGTTTTGGGAGTTTTCTATTTTATTCCACTGTTTTGTCTGTTTATCCATGTTTCAGAACCACACTGTTAATTATAGGGTTTTTGGATGTATCCATACCCAATAGGGCCCATCTTCCGTATGGCTGCTCTTTTCTTTTATCCCTTAGATTTTATTATTTTATATATTTTTAAATACAAACACGTGCATCAAGTTTTCTAGCCCCCTAAGAAAGCACATTCATATTTTTACTGGAATACTATTTTACTAGTGAGTATTGCGTGTTTATGACATTGAGTCATCTTATCTAAGAACAACTGATATCTTATTTGCTCAAGTCTTCCTTTGTGTCCTTCAGGATGTTTTAAAGTATCTCTGATGCAGATTTTGCATAGATATTTTTAAACTTATTACTAATTATTATATCCTCTGCTGTTTTCATAAATGCAGTTTCTCTGCCATTAATCCCCTATTTTTCATTGTTTGTGCATATGAAAAATATTGATTGCTGTGAATTAATAAGATTTCCTGATATGTCTTTGAATTTGATTACTGTTTTAGTGAGTCCCTTCTTTGTCTAGCTTTTCAGATACACTCATATCATCAGTAGAGAGAGATCATCTTAGTTATATTTTTGCAATTATTTTATGTTTCATTGTTATGACACATTAAATTGTAGTGTTTCCAGCAATACATCCAGTATAATTTGAATTAGCAACGGACATAATGATTACAGTTTTCTGTTCTGAAATTATGTTTCTAGTATGTCAAGGACTACGTTAAGGGGATATCTGCCAATTCTTACTTCTTTGGGTGTTTTTAAAAATTTTCGATCTGGAATTGAGTTTTGATAAAAGTTTTTTAATGTTTAAAATAATGTGTAAGGTTTTTCTCCTTACATCTGTTATATAACAGATCTAATAAACATAATGTAGTAAAATGTAATGATGTATTTTGTGAATGAGTTTTCTAATATTAAACCTATGTTGTATTCCAGGAATGAATCCTATTTGCACACGGTGTATTATTGTTTCCTTTTTGCAGGTTTAGAAATTACTGTTATACTATCTTCATAAAAGTATTTGTAAAGCTTTTCTTTATATGTATGTTCTATAATGAGTTTTGTGCCATAGACTCACCTATTAATAATTTTATGAAGGTTGGAACAATTCCCCCGTGGAACTACCTGAGTGCTCCTTCTCTACTTCTTCTGGAATTCCTTTATTTAAGTTGTCTTTCTCTAATGGTCAGTTTTGGTAATTAGGCTTTTTCTGTAGAAAATTATCCACTTTGTCTAGTGTTTAAAGTTTATTTGCAAGAAAGATTTTCAAGTAATCTTATTATTTTTTCTGTTATGTTTCTCCTTGGACATTTCTTAGTAATTAAACTTGTGATCTCTCCCTTTTATTATTAAATTAGCCAATAGGTTATGTGACTTTTTATTTCGATAAAAATAATATGGATTATTAAACCAACTTTTTCTATTTTCTATTTTAGTAATTTCTGCTTTTATTTTTGTTATTTCCTTTTGATATTTTTACTATTTTTCCTAGTTTTCTGAGTTGGAAATTTAATCTGCTTTTAAATTTTATTTAAATTTGCACTGATATGAGTATTTAAAGCTATGACTTTTCCCATGATCACTGCTTTAAGTATTTTCCACATGTCTGATTTCCAGTGTTTTACCATTATTTTTCATAAGTTCTGTACTAGTGTTTGTATTTCTCCTTTTACTCAAGACCTACTTTAGAAAGCTTATTTTTAAATTTCCAAGTGGATGGCCTTTTAATTTTACATTGCCTTTTACTGTTATTGCATTATGAGAGTATTATTTGTAACATTTGTTTATGTAACTTAATTGTGTTTTTTTTGTAACGATATTTTTGTTCCCGTGATCTACCTGAGAGTAGTGTTAAAATCTCCTATTTGCATTATTTCCCCTTGCATCTCCCTTGTTACTTTTCATAAAGTGGATCCTAAATTATTTGGTATGTATGGATTTATATTTGCAATATCTTCCATGTGCATTATATCTTTCAGTACTAAAAGATGCCCTTGCCACATAATGCTTTTTAGCTTGGATAATATTTTGATTAGCATTAGGACTGCAACCCCTCCATTCCTATTGTTTCCATATAATTGGTATATATTTGCCCATATCTTTATTCTTATGTTTCTGAATTACTTTACTATAAATGTGTATGTATGCATGTATGTAAAATCATATATAAGTATGTGTGTAAAATCATGTATTTATATATAAATCATAGATATATATAGCATGCACACACACATATTTATGTCTATGATTACTCAGCTAGATTGAAAGTCATTTTTAATAGATGTTTGAAGCTCATTTACGTTTATTGATGTGACCGATATATTTTGCCTCAACTTTGTCATAGTATTTTAATATTATGATGTATATTATGTTATTGTTGTTATGTTCTTTCTCTGTGTAAAATGCTTATTTTCCCTTTGTGCTTCACATTTATTTTGGTATTTAGGAAAGTTTGAATTTTTAGTTGCATTGTTACGTTTGTACTCTTACCTTCTTTAAAATCTTCATCTCTTGTGTTTGTTTTTCAGCATTTGTTTTAAACACTCTGACTTGCTAGATCTGCATGGTATTCGTTGACTTTGAACTATTAACTAAATAACAAAAGTTTATTCTACTTTCCTGTTTTCCTTTCTTTCTGCGGTTTTTAGTTGTTGCATTGTCTACTTTGTGAGGTCATTTGTATATTATTTCATGATTTTCTCCATCTTCCTATTAGTCCTGTTGGAAATGTTAGTTATATGAGTTTCTTGCTATGGGTTTTTCTGAAGTTTCTGCAGTCCACTTTTAGGTGGATGACGTTTATCAACTGCTGAAGAAGGGCTTGGGTTTGTGATAGCCCCTATATTTGGTGTGATTAACACCATTTTTCTGTAGCCTTCATACTTACATAGATGGTTATATGGATGGTTGATTATAAAATCTTTGTTCCACTCTTCCTTTTCCCTTGATTCCTTGATTTTCTTGAAATTACTGCACCGTCATCACTATTATTACTGTTATTATTTTGTTTGTTAACTACTTTTGAGAATTCTGAGGTCAAACTAATTCTCTTGCTCTTGGAAGGTGTTTGATCTCTCTTCCTTGAAGCCCTGCAGACATTTTTTTTTCTTAAAATCTGATTGGTTTTCAAAATGCAAAAGTTTTAGTTGTATTTCTTTTTTGATAGTTTCAACTCATATTTTAGATTCAGGGGGTACATGTGCAGATTTATGACATGGGTACATGACATGATACTGAGGTTTAGGGTGTGGATCCCCTCACCCAATTAGTGAACATAGTTCCTCATAGGTGGTTTTCAATCCTCCTCTCCCTCCACCCTTGTCTGGTGGTCCGCAATGTCTACTGTTGCTCTTTTATGTCCACGAGTACCCAACATTTAGCTCCCAGTTATAAGTGAGAATGTGGCATTTGGTTTTACGTTCCTGTGTTAACTCACTTAGGATTACAGACTCCAACTGCAGCCATGTTGCTGCAAGGGCCATGATTTCATTACTTTTTGTTGCTGCACAGTATTTCATGGTGTATATGTACCACACTTTCCTTATCTAACCCACCGTTTATGAGCGACTAGGTTAACTTCATGTATTTGCTAGTGTGAGTAACACTCAAACAAACATAGAAGTGTATGCGTTTTTCTGGTGGAATTATTTATTTTTCTTTGGGTATATGCCCAAAGAAAATGGGATTGCTAGCCAGAGCAATCAGGCAAGAGAAAGAAATAAAAGGCAAGCAAATAGGAAGAGAAGAAGTCAAACCATCTCTCTTTGCTGACAATATGATTCTATACCTAGAAAACCCAAAAGACTTAGCCAAGTCCCCTAAAACTGATAAATGACTTCAATAAAGTTTTAGGATACAAAATCAAGGTACAAAAATTAGTAGCATTTCTATATACCAATAATATTCTAGGTGAGAGTGAAATCAAGAAAGCAATCTCATTTACAATGGCCACACAAAGGAGAAATGCCTAGTAATATAGCTAACCAAGGAGGTGAAAGATCTCTTTAAGACACTGCTGAAATAAATCAGAGATAACACAAATATCAATCTGTGTCATGGAAAAACATCCCATGTTCATGTATTGGAAGAATCGATATTGTTAAAATGGTCATACTGCCCAAAGGAATTTACAGATTCAACACTATTCCTATCAAACTACCAATGTCGTTTTTCCATGGAATCAGAAAAAACTATTTTAAAATTCACAGGGAACCAAAAAGAGCCCAAATAGCCAAGGCAATCCTAAATAAAAGGAACAAAACAAGAAGCATCACATTAACCAACTTCAAATTATACTATAAAGCTACAGTAACCAAAAGAGCATGGTACTGATACAAAAAGAGACACATAGACCAATGCAACACAATACAAGAACCCATAAACAAATCCACACACCTACAACCACCTGATCTTCAAGAAAACTGACAAAAAATAAGCAATGGGGAAGGACTTGCTAGTCAATAAATGATGCTGGGATTGCTGGCTAGCCTCATGTGGAAGTATGAAACCAGATCCCTTCCTTAAACTATGTACAAAAATTAACTCAAGATGGATTAAAGTTTAAATGTAGGATCTTAAACTATTAAAATCCTAGAAGAAAACCTAGGAAATATCCTTCTTGACACTGGCTTTGGCAAATAATTTATGGCTAAGTCCCCAAAAGCAATTACAACAAAAGAAAAAATTGACAGGTGGGACCTATGTAAACTAAAGAGCTTCTGCACAGCACAATCAACTATCAGCAGAGTGAACAGACAACCTACAGAATGGGGGAAAATATTCACAAATTTTGTATCTGAAAAAGTCAAATACCCAGAATTTATAAGGAACTCAAATCAAAATCTAATTGTTTTAATAGGATACATCCCTGAGAAAATCATTCTGGGTTATTTATGCCGGATATCTGGAAGGTTCTTTCAATGTGTCGACTTATCTCTTATTTATTTCTACAATGTTCTCTTCCACTAGAGTTGTGTGAATTAATTCTGTTCCATTGTTTCATTTCACTTCTTTAGTAGCTCCTGTTGCCCATTTCAACCCCTTTCTTTCTGACAGTTTTTTTAGCCTCATTTTTATTCTCTTGGTTGTTCTTTCCTTTCTCCAATATTTTTTATTGAATTTTTATTTAAACTTATTCTTTCTTATAACCTTGTGACTTAGTCATCATTTTTAGATGCTTTTGTATTTTCTTTTATTTCCCAAGTTTGATCAACATTTCTTTCCTTTTTTTTTACTTAATTATTTTTGTTTTTAATTATTGAAGTGGATACTGCATTTAAAAATTATTGCAGAATGTTTATCAAGGACATTTAATTAAGTCTTGACTTGAATAACACTTTTTTTTAATAAAGAAGGAATTGAGAGAGAAAACTGTAACTACCTGAAATGATTTTTATTTTCTGTTTTCTTCCAATAGTAGGTTTGCAAGTAAGGTTTGTTTATACATATGCATTTTGAGTTCAACGTTTTTGTTCGTAGTGGTTTAAGCCTCCTAGTCCAAAAAGCCCTTTTCTCTGGTGTAGCAAACTGTGGCTTGGAGGGGAGAAGTGAGGAGAAGTGGTTTGTCCTGCAGTTTGTCTTTTGTCTTGCAGGATCCCTAAGGTTCTCTCCAGCCCCTGCTTCTTATTTGCAGCAAGTCTCCAGAGGGGCTGCTCCTTCCTCGTCTACTGTCTTCTCTCCCCAGTGCCTTGCTTTCCAAAGGCACAACTTTGAGCCTCGTGTATGCCCAAGTCCCTTCCCAGGTGCTCTGGTCTATCAGGATCCTTTCTTGGTAATTTATTTCTCTAGCTTCTTGGGGTGACTTTAAATCAATCTTTGGGCTTTTATTTCCTTTTCTTACTTCCGGGCAGCTTTTCATTATTCCCTAACTCTCTGAAAAGTCTTGCCATGAGAGCTCAAGAAAAAAGCTATTCATGTAGACACTTTCTACTACACGTAACTAAAGGACTGTGATAGTCCTTTTCTTCTAGCCATGCTGTGTGGTTCCATTTGTTTTTCTTCTAATTGCTCAGTTATTTTGACATGCAGGGTTAGGTAGACGCCATTGCCTTGGATACCCTAATATCCTCTGAAATTTTTCTGAATCCAGTTGTTACTTTAAAACTTGTATTGGCAGTTCTAGTTGTGTCTTCCTTGGGACAGTAAAATTTATCAAGGGAAAATTAAGAAAAACTCAAAAGGATAATACTTTAAGAGGAGTTATCTCATTTGGCATTATGGTCACCAGTACATAAGTTATGTGAATATTTTTATTATCTTAATAGAATCTGTAATTTAGCTCAAGTGAAGGTAAGAAAAATAAGTTTTATGACATGAACACATAACAATTTATGAACTATAAATGCCTTTATCATATTATTTTCCAAAGATCTCCAGATACACAAGCAGCCCCAATGATAATTAAACACAACTGTCTTTTATGTCATGCCTACTTTCATCTTTATAAAAATTATAACTTTATCCATAGTTGTATTCTGTTTCTATAAAATGTATTTTCTAAGTTATAAGCATAGAGCGTATTTTTGAACATATAAAATTCTTAGACATGCGGACTATCTTGCTGGCACTCCACTCGGGTAGAAGAGGATGTGCGCTCACACAGCCACACCAATCAGTGTCCGAACCAGGATGCTTCTGGGAATTAGATGAAGTGTTAGCAACGATTATGCTGCAGTTAGGTAGACTGGAACCATGGCTCCCCCTAACTGACGAAACTCCCAGGCTTATCTCTTATCAGTACACCTTCATTTTGTCCACATTTCAGTCACATGACATTTCCTCTCCCAGGCTCTTGGCATAAGTTCTTCCCTCTTCTCTGAATAAATTTATACACTTTTTGGCATGGATATTTCATATTCATGCCCTGGTCTCATGTTACGTGTTGCTTTCTAAATGCAGTCCTTCACTTTTTCATCATATCCATTATATTCTACCCCTTTATGTAATGCATACTGGAGTTTAACACCCTCCTCTTCTTCTGGGCTGTAAATGCAATGAGGATGGAACTGCATCTGTGGATCTCACCACTGTCACCCCACCACCTAGAATGTGGTAACTGGTTAGTCCACACTTACGGAATCAATGGATGAATGAATGGATGCTCCTTACTAGCTCTTGGGAAATTGATCTGGGAAACATAATTTAATCTCTCTTAGATTCTGTTTCCTCGCCTGTAACAGGAAGATTAAAAATGTGCAACATTCACAAAGCTATGTCAGGATTAGGCAAAATAAGGCAAAATGATCAACAGTGCTGGTGCACAGAGCTCAGAGAGCTCAGAGATATCCCGTATGATTGTAACGGACTGTTCCATTTTAAGCTGAGATCTCCTTTATTCACTGTGCATATTTCAATCAACTTTGATTTGAGGTGGAAAGTGCACAGTGACATCAGTCTTGCAAACTGGTGTACATCTGGGCTGAATCCAACCCAATCAGACCTGAAACCAGGGCGTCCGGGCCACACGCAGGAGTTCACATTGTTTTCCAAGCTACAGCTCCCAGAAACCAAAATGTGCCCATTCGAATATCAAGACCGGGCTCCTCCCTCCCACGCTGTGCATCTCCGGTGGGTCCCGGTTCTGGCGCCAGGGTCACCCACCGGGCTCCTCCCTCCCCCGCCCTCCACGCTGCCACCCCGGCCTGCTGTGCCCCAGGAGCTGTTCTGCCCACCGGGCACTCTGCATTCCCAGTGTCCAATGTGGCACTGATCTTCTCTTGCCAATGTTGATTTCAACTCCTGGGGAAGGCCCTGGGCGACTGGGCCACTGTCTGGCGGAACTTCAAACTGCTTGATGTTTCCACTTTTCTTCCACTTTTATTTCTGGAGATTTGCTGAGCTGCTATAGTCCTTCCTTCATGCACTTAGGGCTAACGTGATGGGGATGGGTAAGAATCTCGCCCTGCTTCCTTCTAAGACCTGGCATTTGCCTGCCCCCAGCCTCCGCCTTCACTCCACTGTGGAACACTTCGGCTGTCAGGCGTCATTTCAAAACATACAAAAAAATTATTTCATGCCTTAAAGTTTTTGTTTTATATGTGTTCATTAGAATAACCACTTTGCAGCTTTTTGTTGCCATTATTGTTGAATATTCATAAGTCTGCCTACTTACTGGATAATTATATTACATTAATATGGTATGAATAAATAAAAGCAGTAATTATGCTTTTATCCTGTTCTGTTTTGCAATTTACAGTTTACTTGTTTCAAGAATAAAAGGAAATTGCCACATTTGAAACAATGTTATTTTATTGCTAAACTAGGAAGAACACAAGAAGCCCACCCAGGGTGACAGGTTAAAATATATTTTATTTCTCCCGTTCCTTGTTTAGACAGAGACTTACATCTTGGTATCACATTGCTGACTCATACATAGACAAAACTAGGATTTTTTTTTTAAAGGAAAAAAGAAGCATCTCTTAATCAGAAGATGACATTTTCTCCTGGCTATCTTTGATTAATAGCAATAATAAAAGATGGAGACATTTTAACATGGTTGAAGTCAATCATATCTGAACTTCCAAATCTAAAGATATGTGTCACTGTTTTCAGAGAGGTTGCTTTCCTCTGTCTCTGTCTAGGAAGGACAGACTCCCTCTGAGAGGAACCACAATGCGCTACGACTAGAGTTGGTTCAGCATCCTTGTCCGAGAGTGACGCCATCTACCAAGGATAGACATGGATATAAAAGGGCTCAGAATAAATTCATATTGATCTTTTGGGCTTACAGTAGGTGTTCAATGAATACTCATTGAATGAATCTAAAAGCTTGTTTAGATTTTGATTTTAAAAGTTTCCACTACTTGGCCAGGCACAGTGGCTCATACTTGTAATCCTAGCACTTTGGGAGGCCAAGACAGGCGGATCATGAGGTCAGGAGTTCGAGACCAGCCTGGCCAACACAGTGAAACCCCGTCTGTACTAAAAATACAACAATTGGCTGGGCATGATGGTGGGTGCCTGTAATCCCAGCTACTTGGGAGGCTGAGGCGGGAGAATCTCTTGAACCCGGGAGGCGGAGGTTGCAGTGAGCTGAGATCATACCGTTGCACTCCAGCCTGGGTGACAGAGCTAGACTCTGTCTCAAGCAAAACAAAATGAAACAAAGCAAAACAAAACAAACACATGAAGTTTCCACTGCTTTAGGTGAGGGCCTTATCAGCATTGAAGCATATGGCATTAAAATATCTTGAGTTTGATACGAAGAAGAGAACAACAGACAAAGGGGCCTAATGGTGGGTGAAGGGTGGGAGGAGGGTGAGGATCCAAAAACTACCAATCAGGGACTATGCTTATTGGGATTTGGTCATGAAATAATGTATATACCAAACCCCCAGGACATGCAATTTACCTATATCACAAACCTGCAACCTAAAATAAAAGTTCAAAAAATATACCATGACTTTGAAAACATAGTCTGAATATTACTTGAAGCTATTATATGCTTGATTATATTTTAAATATTAAAAAATTAATGTGAATGAAATATTATATAATTTGTTTAAAGTTCATTCCTTTTTCAGAAATAGTGTTAACTGCTTTTGTATGTAGCTAATCAATAAAGAAAATCCACAAGATAATTTTAATCAGATAGAAAAGAAATGTTCCACTTAAGCCACAGGAAAAATGAAACTCCACCCCAGTTCCCCATTGTTTTCTGTGATGTTTGGGTTCATTGTGTGTGAAATTCCAGTCAACATATGGGAAAAGACTGTCTAAATCATAAGTAAAATAATACTTGGAGGCTGGACTCAAAGCATACTTCCAAGTGACTCAATGTCAATATGAAAGAGCATAACAGGTGGTGTTTCCCTTAGGAAAATCTTGGGTTCAATGCTATTTAAGCACTTTCATCAATTTTCTGAATGATAGGATGGGAAGTATGTTCATTAAGTGTACAAAGAAACCAAGCTGGAAGGAGCAGATAACACCATAGAGAATAGGAACAGATTTAATCATGACCATGAAATCCAACTAAATGGTCAGAGGAGGTACAAGGGTCAGCCCAGGGAGTGCAGGGATCCTACAAGCATGTGTGTGGGGAGCTGCCTAGGAGACGTTCACGGCTGCGGTTTCACCCTGGGTGCACATTATGTTCACCCGGGGAGCTTTGCAAACACGCCGAAGCCCAGGCCACAGCACATGCAGCAGCCAGGTGCTCGGGGGGCTGGCCAGGTGGCCTTCAGGTGATTCCCACCAGCATCTCAGCTCGCAAGGCCCTGTTGTAGGAACGGAAGTCGATGTGGTCGCAATCTGACAGAAGAAGGCCTACACTCTATGCTGAAAAGGATGCAACAAAGTCGTTTGGAAATTTAAAAACAAAAAAAGATCAGTGTAGGAAGCTTGTGAATTATTTTTTAAAAATCACATGAGAGGCATTATCCAGTCTGAATGATAATTATATTATCCCAGCGGCCACAGTTATAGTTTTAAAAACTTGACATCAGTCTCAGTCTCTTGTTTGCGTGTCATCAGTTTAGTTTTTACGGTTGTCGTTACTACTGTCATTCTGTTTTTGCAGGGGAGGGGAGGAGGTGACTGTCTTGCCCTGTTTGCCACCTGCCTGAAGGAACGGAAAGAAGCAGCTTTCACAGCCACTTGGCTGTACTGTCGGGCAGAATTTGCCTGTCACTGGAGATATACCTGTGACATCTTCGGCTGCCCAGCTTTTCAGATGGTCCGTGCCACCCCTCTGAAGAGGTGACACACCAGGACTTAAGCAGTTGAAAGGGATTCAGTAGAGAGCAGCAGAAACGATTAAAGACTCAGAAAATAGGACCTATGAGGAAGATTAAAGGATCTGTGATTATTTAGCCTGGAGAAGAGAAGCTGACCTAATAACCATCTTCAGGATGCTGAAGGGTTATTATGTGGAGGGTGGTGACCAGCTGTTCCTCTCTACACTGACGATAGGAAAAGAGGAAATGGGCTTAGGTTTCAATAGGGAGGGTTTAGGTGAGCCCAGAGCTTCCTCCACCAGACCAGGCACTGAGTTAAGATGCGCAGTTGCTGGGGGAGTGGGTGGGGTGGGGGGGTGGGAGGCAGTGTCCACTCGGAGGGGTGCCCGTCCATGGGGGTGATGTGACGTGGTCCCAGGCAGGGGCACAGGCTAGAGAAGCTTGAGCATCCGTACCCTATGCCCACAGTGTGTAATGCTCCCAGTGCCACGCTCCCATTTCCATTGGTTATCTGCGCAGTGCCTTGAAGAGTCCTGTAAACGCTTGTCTGTGTGAAGGTCAAGTGTTCTAGAGGGCGGCTCTGCGGAGGGTGTGCACTCGCTGGACGTGACGAGCCAGCCAGCTGCTGTTTCTTCTCTCTTTATTTTCATAGATTATTGCAGTAGCATCACCAAAGGAACTGCAATGCTATTCTGAAGGAAATAAAAATTAGAATCAATTCTAGCTTTGAGTTCAAATTATTTTCTATTGGTTTCATCTTTGATGATTTTTGTAAAAATTGTGTTCATTGGTATTTTTGTTTGTTCAATAGGAAGAAAGTCAAGAGAAAGGTGCTATTTTTGCCATTTTGAGTTTCTATAATCAAACCCATTTCTAATATATAACTCTTATGTGGGTCTTGCATCAGCCTCAGACACACATAATTTGGGAATTATTCCTGGTTCCAGTCAAAGCTTGCCTCCTCCAAACCACCACAGAATGGAAATTACTGGTCTGTTATAAATGAGATACACGCTTCTTAAGATACATTTTTTGTGGGGTGGGGAGTTATTGGCTATCAGTCTCATGGTTTGTTTTTTTTTTTTTTTGTGCCTTCACCACTCGTGACAATGTTTGTAGTAAATTCGTTATGGCCACAGAATAAAAATATTATCTTTGATTTCCCAGTGAGATACTTACAATATATCAAAAGTGAGGCCAGTGAAATATTAATCAAATCCTTTTATTTTTCTTTCTTTTTGTGTGGGGAAGGCTCTAATTAAACATCATTGCTGTCATCAGATAGTTTCCAAGTCTGAATTTATTTTATAAGGTGCATCTCCTCCCAAATGCAATATTCCAGCCATATGAGAATACTTAATATTCCTTGGATACACCGTGACTCTCCTCTTTTTGCATATCGTGGTTCTTCACCCTTCCCCTTTCCAGGGAACCCCTTCTATCCCCACACCCCACTCCTGTGTGTCCTTTATCTGGGAAGTCAGTGTTTCATTATAGTACTACGCATGGTGTATTGTAATTTCCTATGTACTCACATGTTTCTCCCATAGAACCATTAACTCCTGACAGTATGTCTTCTCACAATTGCATTATCATTGTCTAAATCTGCGTATTACTCAGACACTCAAGCAATGGGTGGTGGATTGTGGAGGGTGGAGGGCTGGGTGGAGGGGTGTTTGGAGGAAGGAAGGATGAGTGGAGGTGGATGGTCAGTTCTTGGCTGGAAAAATGGGCACAGAGAGGGGTGTGGGGAGGTGGAGGATGGGGATGGATGTTTGGGGGTAGAAGGGTGGATGGAGGAGGAGTGTGAAGAGGTGGAGGCTGAGCAGGTGGGTGGAGGAGGGGCAGGCGGATGAACAGAGCTACACTGCGTGGGGAGAGCTGTCTGGGTCGAGTATTGTATCACGAACACTGGTCTTATGAACACCCTAGAGTAAGTCATTTACTGAAAGACATTACGCTGTTTTACAAGAATCAATTTCATTATATTGCCATTGTTGAACTTCCTTAATTTTGGAATCCTGTTCAGTCTATTTTAAAGGAAAATGTATTTTTAAATCATGTAGACTTTTCCATCTGCCACACAAATGCTGATATATAATTCTTATGACTTAGTCTGGTGCTTTAAGTGGCAGCGAGTGCCGCCTGCGCGAAGAAGCCACACCTTGTCTGCTGACGGTGGCCAGGAGCCTAGTGGTCGGCAGACCACACTCATCGCAAGGCTATGCCTTGAATGTTGACTCCCATCAGTAATTTCAATTTCCGTCAGGTTTACGGAGGAGGGGGCTCTGGGACGCCTCAGATTTTTTTTTTCCCTTTGTAAGCAGAAGTCAAAGTGTTTTTACAAATCATCAGGAAAACATGATGTATTCACATCATGGCTTTTTCTTTAAAAATAGACAGAGGGGAACTATTTTTATGCTCAAGACAGATTTTTAGAAAGAAACCTACTTTATAAATCTGACCAAAAGGATCAAAACCATTCTCCTCTTTCAGGATTAAAAGTCGATACACTCCCTACAAACACACAAAAGCGTGATCCCTTCAGTCAGAATTTTATTAACAGTTCTTTGTTTTTCCCTCTACTTTTCTCTAAACCTTGAAACAGAGAACCAGCTTTTCTTTTTGGTGGAGAACACCGGTAGATAGACACATCCCTCTGAATTTCACCAAACCACTGAATGTAGCTACTCCTTTGGATATGGAAAAGGGATGGTTTGCTTTTGTTAAAACAGTCTCCCATTAAATAAATAGTAGTCTATGATGCTCCAAAAATTATTTTAAAACAATCCCTGTGTGTAAATAGTAATAGTATTTTAAAGACACATATCTAACACCAGATAAAAACTGCAAGTTGCTGAAGAACGCACCAAAGTAGTCAGGGTTCTCCAGAGGGACAGAACTACTAGGATTTATGCACGTGGGAAAGGGAGTGTCTTAGGAAGAAATGACTCAGATGATCACAAAACCTTCTGCAAGCTGGGGAAGAGAGAAGCCAGCAGTGACTCAGTCTGAGTTCAAAAGCCTCAGAAGCAGGGAAGCTTACAGCATAGCCTCCAGCCTGGAGTCAAAGGCCCGAGAGCCCGCAGAAAAGCCACTGGTGCAAGTCCCAAAGTCCAAAGGTCGAAGCACCTGGAGTCTGATGTCCAAAGGCAGGAGGAGCAGAAGCGAGCCTCTGACACAGAGAGAAGAAAGAAGGAAGCCAGGAGATTCAGCAAACTGCTCATCCCACCCTCTCCCGCCTGTTGTGTTCTAGCCGCGCTGGCACTCAATTGGATGGTGACACCCACACTGAAGGTGGGCCTTTCTCTCCAATCCACTGACCCAAATGTCCATGTCCTCTGGCAACACCCTGCCAGACACACTGAGAAACAATACCAGCCACCTAGGTATCCTTCCGTCCTGTCAGACACACTCAGAAACGATTCTTTATCAGCCATCTGGGCATCCTTCAGTCTCATCAGACACACCCAGAGACAATTCTTTACCAGTCACCTAGGCATCCTCCAGTCCCGTCAGACACACTCAGAAACGATACCTTACCAACCATCTAGGCATCCTTCAGTCCCATCAAGGTGACACCTAGTATTAACCATCACACCCACTATGCATGTTTCTGCCCAACAGAGTGCACTGTTTCTGTTGTATTCAATTTACTCTACCCAGATAACCACAGACTATAATTAATGTCGTTAAATGCTCAAATGCCCTTGATAAAAACAATAGAGTAACATGCATAGTTAGTTTAAATAATTCACTGGAGATTAAAATAACTGTAAACAAAGATTCTTGGGTTCTCAGGATGGAACACATTTCTGGTTCACCTAAAACACTTAACACACTAAACAGCAGAATGTATGGAAGACATTGGTTCTCTGGAAAGCAGGCATTTGGGATTTTACTTTAAGACATTGAGGATATTTGAATCTGGGTAACTGAAAACAATAGTAAAAGATTTTTTGATGATTTTGAAAATGGATATATATTCACTAATCGATTCTAAGGACAGGGAGAATAATCTATGTATATAGGTTTTTATTTATTTCTGAGGTGGAGCCTCGCTCTTGTCACCCAGGCTGGAGTGCAATGGCGCGATCTCAGCTCACTGAAACCTCTGCCTGTCAGGTTCAAGCAATCCTCCTACCTCAGCCTCCCAAGTAGCTGGGATTACAGGCCCCCACCACCATGCCCAGCTAATTTTGTTTTTTGTATTTTTAGTAGAGATGAAGTTTCACCATGTTGGCCAGGCTGGTCTTGAACTCCTGAACTCAGGTGATCTGTCCACCTCAGCCTCCCAAAGTGCTGGGATTACAGGCATGAGCCACTGTGCCCAGGAGATGTATTTGAAATGAAAGTTCCTATGAGGCTTTTAAAATCTCAGGTAAGAAGAGCTGTGCCTCTGTCTTCCCCAGCCGAGCCCTCTGCTTGTGGGATATACCCCCTTTATCCTCCCTGTTACCTGGTTCTGACAGTCATCTCCCTTGTCCGGCCTCAGCCGATTCACCCCCTCGGCCTCCTGAGCCGAGCACTGGGCACTTAATATGATTTCAGCCAGGATGGCACCTGTCACCCGCTCTTCTCCTCCTTATTGAAGTAAAGCTCCTTGAAGGTCTAGCCACACCTGTGGTTGTCAAACTTCAGCGTGAGCACTTGCATTTCTGACAAGCTCCCGATGCTGAAGCTGCTGGAATGGGACCCCGTTCAGAACCAGGAGGCCGCGCTGTCCTCCGACCTCACTCCTTTCCCCACACTCCCTTTACAGCCTAAATGGTTCTGTGCAAGTTCCACTTCACATTCCACCACGTCCACTTCCATCAAGTACAGCAATGACTTCCTCACCTGACATTCAGTCTAGGGCTTTTTTTCTGCCCTGGATTCACTAGACCTCTCTGTGGCATAGGAGACCACTTGCCCATCCTTCCTGAACTGAGAGGGTTTTCCCTCCATTCTCCTTCGGGCCCATCTGCAAGGAGTCTCTAACACAGTGTCCACCTCCCGCTCCGTCCAGGAATCACAGGGTCCTGATACGCTCTCGACTTTCTGCTTCTCCTGGGTCTGGGCGTCTGGGCCTCTCTGTGAAACCACAGCTGAGTTTCAGGCAGCAATGCGGCTGCAGTCAGTGCAGCTGATCCACCAAATCGGCTGCATTGGTGGTGCAGCCAAATCCACCACAGTCAGAAGGGACTTTAGCGGCTCGGTGAGGTCTTGAAGAATCCCAGCCGTCTTCTGAGACTCCACTTATCCCAGGACAGGTTCCCCACTTACTCCTTGGATCCATTGTTTTCAAGAAAAGTCCTTAGCTGTGTCTTTTTTAAATTTCATTTTCTTTGCTCTTGTATCCTTTTTTTCCTCTTTCTTTCCTTTATTATTTTTTATGGGATCACTGTCCTTGACTCTTTTTTATAGGAAGGTTGACCTTGACTTGGGAAATGCTGAGATTAAACTTCAAGGTATGTAGGAGATCTTAGAGCTATGTGCAAAAACTCAGAAAACTTGGCTCTTCCTTTAGAAGGAAGCTGAGTGCATATTTGGTTACCTGAGTGAGCGTAGAATTGAATGAAGGAAGAACACTTACTGGTAAGTGCAAGTGTGGGAAATTGTGCAATTTGGGGTCACCTAGTGCTTGTGCCACAGTCCTCACTGGAAGTTTTTTGACTACTCTCGTCTTCCTATAGAGAATTTCCACAGTGAGGACTGATTTAGAAATGGAAACGAGAAGCCAGGCAATGTGCCTTCTGTAATTCCATAACTAGGGAGCAGAATGACCCTTCGGGTCTGAACGCTGAGAGAGTGGCATCTGGGAGAAGGAAGGTGGATCCTGGTGGCCGCAGCCACTGACGCCTGGTGCAGGTGCACAGAGGGAACTTCCAGCACTCCCATGGCCCTGTCTTGGCCATGGCCCAGTCGTGCCTCTGGCTGCTTTGTTGGTCCAGAGCCTTGTTCCCGTCTTCTGTGGAGCCTGTGATCCAGCTAGCACCTTCCAAGGCCCCGCCCTGCTCAGTGAGCTGAGGCTTTCCTTGTTCACCACCCCGGGACCCACAGGTCCTCTGTCTGCAATTCTCTGCTTCTTTCCAGGGTTCTGTTTCAGTTCATCCTTTTCAATATTTCATCAGTGAACCGTAGAAGGTGTTCTACTAAAACAAACAAACTTATCCAACTTGAAGATGACAAAAGCTGGGTGGTGGTAATGAGGTCTGGAGGAAGATGTTAACAAATGGGAAATTAAATCCCACACAATTATGATAAGTAAAATAAGGAGATAAAATGACTCCTCAAGTAGGTTAAACAAACAAGCCTCTATTAAAATATTCAAAAGGCAACCCAGCGGTATGCTGGTAAATGTTTAACAACTGGTTCTCTACAACTAAAAACAAAAACAAAAACCCAGTTTGTCATGTCTGCTAATTTCCTACTGTGGCTGATTTCAAGCTACCACTGGCTCACAGAACTGCCGGAAATTTGAGACTTGGCTCTGGTGCACGCAGGCCCAGCTCCAGGGAGCTGTGGAACCGCTGTGGAGTGCATCCTGCATGGCTCCAAGGGCTCTGAATGCTTTAATTTATCTTAGTCTCCATGGGCATGCCACAAGGAGGTCGGCTAGAAAGTGTGGAGCAGGGATGGGAAGCCATAGGCTGGGCTCAGCCGGGATCCCTGGCTGCAGTGGACGTGTGGAGCAGGAAGGATCAAGGCATCAGATTGCTCTGCAGGGCAACATCGCATCTGAGGTACTGTCTTCAAGGGCAGTTTGTCTCTGTTTAAAGAGAAGCAGCATAAAATACAGGGCATTCAGAGAGTTATGCAAATGGAGCTCAGAATGCCCCTCACCAGTCATGGCTGAAGAAGAAACCAGGAGGAGCTCCGTGGTTGTGTTCACACTGCTGAGGCTAAAAGCATTTGGCCCGGGTTCTGCAAAGATCCTTTATTTTAGATACACAGACAGCAGCATTCTGAGTCATGTTCTGGGATATGGAAGATCCATGTAGAGTTAGCCCAGTTCTTAGCAGCTTTTAGTGACTGCCATGCCCTAAGAATTGGGCTGACTCTACCCTCTTCCACATCACAACCCAATTCCACTCGCTCCTCTCTTGTCTTTTCTTCATCAGGCTGGGGAGAGGGGATGCAATTACACTCCCAGAAAGGATCCTGTGGACTATAGAAATGTGACCGTGTATTCACTGAGGAGTCCTAGGCAATGTCACCCTGCCAACAGGCTTCTGAGTGACAACATCCCTTCCGCAGCCTTGCTCGCTCTGTTTTTCTACTTATTTTCATTATGTTTCCCTTTCTTTTCCCTACAGGGTCCTTTACTCACTATGGCCCCTCTTCTTCTGACCTTGTGTTCCTGCATCCTGGCCTTCTGCTCCTCCTCCACCTTCACCTCTTGTTTTCTCAGTTCCTTCCTTCTCAATCCCTTGGTCAACCTCAGCTATCATTTGTACCCCAACGACTCCCGAACTTCCCCATAGAATGCAGCGCTTCCTCCCCAGTCCCACAACTATCTCTGAGCCACCCTCTGCCTATTTCCCATGGATACCCAAAGCCAACCAGTCCAAGGCTCATCAAAGACCCTTCAGACCCCCATCGAGCTCCTCCTCGGTTTGTGGGGCCACCGTCCCCCAGAGAAGCCCACTCCTGAGTGTCACCGTCCCCAGTTCCTTCCAGGCAGTGGGCCCCGGGACCCAGAATTTCTGACTACTTCTTATCCTTTAAGCGCTTGCCTGCCTCCACCCCATCCCTGCTGCTCCTGCCCTGACCACACAGCCGTCCACCTCTGCACCTCTGCATGGATTCCTGCAGGAGTCCACACCCAGGGTCCAGGCTGTTGTTCTGCCGCCCAATCCTACAGGTGTGTTCTCATCAAGGGCACTTGTGTACAAATTCTGTCCAGGATGACCCTTGGCTGGAAGGCCCTTAGCTGAAATTCTGCTCACAACAGCCTTTCTGCGGCATGTCTGCCCACGCCTATGGCTGCCTTAGCCAACACCACAACTGCAGTGACTTTAAACAGGGTAAATCTATTACCTCACAGTCTTGAGGTCAGGAGTCAAATGTGTGTCTCCCTGGGCTAAAATCCAGTTGCTGCCTTTTCCACCTTCCTTTTCACATGGCCCCTTCCTCCGGCCTTGTAGTCAGCAGTGACCTATCGAGTCTCTGGACTCCCTCTTGAATCTGCTGCATTCCTCTTCCACATCTAAGCGCTCCTGTGATCATACTGGGCCCACCTGATGGTCCAGGACAACCCTGGCTTTCAGGTTGGCTGATTGGCAGCCTGATTTCCAACTGTAGCCTTAGTCCTCCTTTGCCATGAACATGAGAATCTCACCGTCCCAGGATTAGGGTGAGGGCATCTTTGGGGTTCCATTACTCTGCACACCACTACGGCTTCCAGGATAAGGTGAAACACCCCCAGCCCTGGCATCAGAGGCTCCATCACCTGACCCTCCCCTGCCCTGGCCTGAGCTTCATTCTTAATCAGTGTTACAGGCGGCTTCCCCAACAATCCATTCTCACTCTGCCTTCAAGGCTGTTGGAAACTCCACTCTGTCTTCCCACATCACCATTGTCCCTCTCCCTGCTCTTCCGGCAGCTGACACCTGCCCGTCTCAGGCTCCACAGCCCTTCCTCTGAAAGTGTCAGAGGTGTTTAAACCAGAGCAACTCCATATTGAGTAGGAGCTGGGTAAAATAAGGCTGAGATCGGCTGGGCTGCATTCCCAGATGGCTAAGGCATTCTAAGTCACAGGATGAAGTGGGAAGTCGGCACGGGATACAGATCGTAAAGACCTTGCTGATAAAACAGGTTGCAGTAAAGAAGCCAAAACCCACCAAAATCAAGATGGCGACGAGAGTGACCTCTGGCCGTCCTCACTGCTGCACTCACACCAGCACCATGAGAGCTTACAAATGCCACAGCAACGTCAGGAAGTTACCCTAAATGGCCTAAAAAGGGAAGCATGAATAATCCACCCCTTGTTTAGCATGTCTTCAAGAAATGACCCTAAAAATGGACAACCAGGCTGGGTGCGGTGGCTCACGGCTGTAATCCCAGCACTTTGGGAGGCCGAGGTGGGTGGATCACGAGGCCAGGAGATCGAGACCATCCTGGCTAACACGGTGAAACCCCGTCTCTACTAAAAAATACAAAAAAAACTAGCCGGGCATGGTGGTAGCGGCGCCTGTAGTCCCAGCTACTCGGGAGGCTGAGGCAGGAGAATGGCAGGAACCCGGGAGGTGGAGCTTGCAGTGAGCTGAGATCCCGTCACTGCACTCCAGCCTGGGGCACAGAGCGAGACTCCATCAAAAAAAAAAAAAAAAAAAAAAAAAAAAGGAGGACAACCAGCAGCCCTCACAGCTGTTCCGCCTATGGTGTAGCTATTCTTTTACTATTTTACTTTCCTAATAAACTGCTTTCACTTTATGAATTCGTGTAGAATTCTTTTTTGTGCAAAATCCAAGAATCCTCTCTTCGAGGCAGACATCCCCCTTGGCCTCATGAAAACTGGTCTTTCAGAGACCACCGTGGAAGGAGGGGCATCGGTGACCCTTCCTTGTTTGCTTGTGTCTCCCTGAACAGACCCTTGAAGCCCACATCCAAAGCAAGCATTTTAAACAAATCCAGATTCTGTTGAGAGAAGAAAATGCTTCCTGATGTCAAAAGTGAGTTACCCAAGTGAGGCAGGACATGAAGTGTTTGTCAAAACAATGGACTCTGAGAGGGAAGAGTAGAACCAGACGCAGGGTAAAAAGGAGGGTGACTGACCGCAGGACGGCCAAGGTCCAGGGTAAAAAGGAGGGTGACTGACCGCAGGTGGAGAGGAAGGTGGGTGGGCGGGCAGTGGCCATGGATGGCCCTGATACCTGAGCAAGTTGCATCGGGGCTCACACAGGCAGAGCAGAGGAAGCTGAAGAGCCAGCCCAGGCCCAACCCTTGCCTGTGCCACGTGGGAGAGCCAGGCCACACCTGCAGAACCGTGGGACAGGTGAGCACGCAGGTTCCCCGGGGAGGACACATCTTCCCACTGCCCTCTGGGGGTTGTGGGGTGAGGATTGTCCACCAACTGTGATCTGCCTGCAGGCCATGGATTGTCCACCCAACAGGACCCTTCTGTGCTCCAGGTCTCTTCTGCACGCTGGCTGAAGACTTTGCCGTGAACATGCCTCTCAATGGCCCAGGTCACATATAAGCCCCTGCAGGAGAAAGATGTGGAAATAGAAGCTCCCTGTCCAGTGTCCAAACTTGGATGGGTTTTGCAGATGGAAACTGAGTCTGTTTCACCTGCTCAGTAACACAGGCACACGTCCAGGTGTCAGTACCAAGCTCCAGACCAGAGCCAGGGCGTTGGCTGGTGCACAGTCCCCAACTTCATTCCCCTTCGAGTGACGCTGCTTTTTACTGGGGGGTGGGGGTTGTCAACTGGCCCCCTACTGCCTAAGACCCGAGCATTTATTCTGATGTTAAATATAATAGTTAGTTAATCTAGAATGGTTAATATGCTCGTGCGTAATAGGAATGTGAGTGTAATGGCATACGTTGACCCTTGAAATTACTTTATAACCACGAAACGTGACTAACCTGCCAGCAGTCTGAGCTGGGACGTGGGAATTTTAAGAAACTGTAGTGGTTCCCAGACAGCAACCTCAGGACAGAGCCTGGCAGGCACCTCTGCATGACTTGAAGAGCTTTGAAGACTGCTGGTCACCCTTTGCCACCACCACAGATGGGCTAATCCATTCATTCTGCAGAGAACCATATAGTTAGAGAATCTGGTCACCATTTGCCACCACCACGGAGGGGCTAATCCATTCATTCTGTAGAGAACCACATAGTTACAGAATTTTATCATTTTAGGTAAAGGAAAATGCAGATGTGGAAACTATTGGATCAGGACCTGTTAGCGGGTTAATTTGGCAACTGTTTTTGAAGAAAGGAAAGCTCCTTTAGGTGGTGCCAACCATGCAAGAGAGGACTGTAAGATACCAAATTCCATTAGCTTGTGGAACTCATTTTTTTATCTAAGTAATGACACAGACACACTCTTTAAAGTACCAACTCAGCATGTGTAGGACCTAAGCGGAAGAAGGCAGCAGGGAGGCTCTGTCCCCCTGGAGGGAATAGGTTCTGCCACCAGCCACAGCTGAGCCCCAGAAAGACCGGGGCCTGACCAGAGGGTCCTGTACCACAGGTGTCCTCCCCTCCTGGGGGACCCTCGGCTTCCTCCCCAACCTGGACACATCCAGACAAGACCAGGCACCAGTAGGAGGGGATGTCATCGCAAGAGGTGGGCCAGGCAGACTCTTGGTTCTACAAACCCAAAGTTCTCCTTCCTCACAGAAACGCAGACACCAGGGCTCCAAGGGACACCAGCAAAGGCGAAGCTAAGGCAAGCAGCGCAGCCTGGGAAACCCCTTCCTCCCTCCCCAGGCTGAAGAGTCCTGTCCCCACTGAGATGGAGAGCCAGGGTTCCCCACCTGCTCCCCTCCTCCCCAACCGCAGCCCCAGGAAGCTCTTCCTGCCCCAGATGCCACCAGCAGAATCCAGTGGAACGCAGCACAGCACAGAAACCAAGACGACCACGATAACACCAGGACATGCTGCTACAATGGGAAGTTTAAGGACTCGGGGTCTCCTACCGTAACACAAAATGCCCAGGACACAGCGAAAAATCACTCATCATCCCAAGAACCAGGAATATCACACCTTGAACAAAGGCAATCAACCGTCACCAAACCCTGAGATGAACCAGATGTCAAAACTGCGGCCAAGGATTTCTAAGGGCCGTCATAATAGTAATGCAACAACCAGTTACAAATTATCTTGAAACAAATGAGAAAAAATTAGCAAAGACATGGAAGTTATGCTAAAAACAAACTGAAATTATGTGGCTAAAAAATACAATCACTGAATACATAAAACTCACCAGGTGAGCTCACCAGCAAAGCATAGATGGTAGAGCACAGGGTCCGTGGCTATGAGGATGGGTTGGTGGGATTTACGTGATCTGATGACAGAGAGAAGATGGAATTTAAGAATCCCAAAATAAACAGAGCTCAGGGACCTATGGAACAACAACTGAAAAATCCCAACTTTTATCTCTTAAGAATTCAGGAGGAAGAAGAGAAGAGAGTGAGATAAAAGAGGATTTGAATAAAATAATGGCTGGAAACTTCCCAGATATGGCAAAAGATGTAAACACATAGACTCAAAGAGCTGCATGAACCCCAAAGAGGATAGACTCAAGTAAATTCAGGCTGATGTGCATCATGATTAAACTCCTGAAGAGTAACAAAGCAAAAGTCTTGAAAGGGACAGGAGCTGAACGATGCGTTATCCACAGAACAGCAATTCAGATGACAGCAGACTCTGCCTCTGAAACTGCGGAGGCCACACACAGTGGCACAAGGTTTTCCTCACGCTGAATGAGAAGAAGCATCAGCCACAGATTCTGTATCTGGTGAAAAGATTCTTCTGTAATAAAGGGAAAATAAAGACACTCTTTTGATGAGAAAAACAACGGGAATTTGTGGCCAGCAGACCTGTCTTTAAAGACTGGCTTAAGGAAGTCCTAAAAGCAAAACGAAATAGCACCAGAGTTTGGGAGCATTACAAAGGAAAAGGAGACAGCAGGAAGAGCCTGTTCTTCCCATCTACGTTGATACGGTCTGGATTTGTGTCCTTGCCCAAACTTCATGTGGAATTGTGAACTCCAGTGTTGAAGGAGGGGCCTGGTGGGAGGTGAGCCAATTAAACTTCTTTTCTTTATAAATTACCCAGTTTCAGGTATTTCTTTATAGCAGTGAGAGAACAAACTCATACAGAAGTCATCTATTTGATAATTGCCAGATACTTCCAACAACATCTGAGAGTTAAGTCAACCGTATTTAAGAAGTGGGGATTGTGGGGATGGTGTGGGAACCGACGGAAGTAAAGTTAACCTGCCCCACTTCAGGGTGACACAGCGGCGAAACTGAGGTACAAAGGCTCCTAGAGAAATTTCTAAGAAACACGCACAAAACAATGCTATAGAAACACCGTAAATAAGTAAAACTGAATCCTTAGTCAAGCACAGTACTACCTAGGAAGGCACTAAAACAAACAGAAATAAGCAACTGGGTCAGACACACAAACAAATAAAATGGCAGATTTGAGCACTAATCAATAATTAACTTAAGTGAAAATAGTGTTATGTAACACCAGTTAAGAAGTAGTGATGATCAGAGTGGCTTCAAAACAAACAAAAAATAAAATAAACACACACAACAATATGTTTTCACAAGAAATACATTCAACGCCAAAGACAATTTGAAACTAAAATTAGGAAGTAGATATATTATGCAAGCACACAAACATGTACACACTCCCCCAAGACATGGCTACATTAACATAAGGTAAATCAAGCTTCCAAGCAAAGAAAATTACCAGAAACAAAGAGGAACATTAATAAGGATACAAAGATCAATCCAGCAGGAAGACAAAATGATCTCTAATGTGTATGCACCAAAAAATCACAGGGGATCTCCAAAATTCCCCTAGAATTAATAAGTGCTTCTACTTTGGCTCCAGGATGGTAGGCAAACAGACGAAAATCAATCACACTTCTCTTTACCACTAACGATGAGTATGTGATTACCAAAGTTCACAATTGCCATGTATAACTGCTCCAAAGAAAATGAAATATTGTCTGCCGCCACAACACCCTGCATGCATCTGATCTCAGAAGCAAAGCAGGGTCGGGCCCGCTCAGCACCTCGATGGGAGAAAGTAAAATGCTTAGGTATAAACACAGCATAACCCATATAGGATCCAGATGCTGAAAATTATCAAATGCTAGTGAAATAAAGATCCATATACATGAAGAGACATGCTGTGTCCATTAATCAGAAGATATCACAGAGAAAGGTTAATTTTCCCCAAACTGATCTATAGGCTTCATTCTATTTCCTTCAAAATCCCTGCAAGATGTTTCATAGACATCCTACAAGCTCATTCTGAAATTTCTGTGGAAGAGCACAGAAACTACAATTACTGAAACAATCTTTAACAGTAAAAGCATAAAACGTGAGAGATCATTCACCTCGATATTAAGTATTTCTATCTAGTAATAGTCATCAATACAGTATAGTATTTATACAATGATAGATTCATAGTTCCATGGGACAAAATAGAGAATCCCAAAGTAGACCCAAAAAATTATGCCCAACTGAGTATTGACAAAGGTACTGTCAAATTCATTAGAGGAAATACCGCGTTGTCAATCAACGGGGCTGTATTGGACATTCATGAACAAAAACAAACAAACAAAAAATACCCTTCAACCAAAACCTCACACATTATACAGAAATTAACTCAATACGGCTTAAATGTTTTGTGAAAACATTTACAAAAAAATAATAGAGAACATTTCCTGCATTTGGGACTTGCTATTAGACTTGACACTGAAAGCATATTCTGTTAAAGAAAAAATTTGGTAAATTTGACCTCATCCAAACTAGAAACTTTGCTCTGTTAAAGCCTGTTAAGACAATGAAAAGACAAGCAAGGGGCTGGGAGAAAATGTTTGCAAGCTACCCATCTGAAGACGAGCTCATTTCTATGATATACGTGACATTCTCAGACCTCAACAGTGAGAGCACAAACCATCCAACCGGAAAGTGGACACGAGACATAAACAGACATTTCACCAAAGAGGACGTATGATGGCAATAAGCACATGGAAAGATGTTCAGCATTATCAGCCAACAGGGAAATGCAAATTAAAACTGCATGAGACACCACGACATACCTAACAGGAAGCTGAAAATTAAAACAGGTTGAAAACACCAAATTTTGGCCAGGATGGATCATTCTTCCATTGCTGTTGGGAATGCAAAATGGTACAGCCCCTCTGGAAAACAGTTTGGCAAACTCAGAAAAAGCTCCCACATGTGCCAGCACTGAAATTAAACTTCTTGGCATTTATCCCAGAGAAAGGAAGACTGAGGTTCGTACAAAATTCTGAATGAAAATCTTTGTAGCAGCTC
>NC_132921.1:2740000-2755000 GCF_047675955.1 Chlorocebus sabaeus
CTGCTGCATGAAGCTCTGGATGTTGCCGCATTCTCAGGAACCTGGGCCTGTTCTTGGCAGTTCTAAGGGTGATAATGCTTTGCATCGTCTAACAGGGACCTCCTTCGACTCCACAACTGTATTTCCTCTCACATGAAGGCTGATTCTGCCACAAGCTTGTCAAAACCTCGGTAGATTAAGATACTTCCTATTTCCTTGAAGCATTGATCACACTTTTTTTAATGCAAAACTTAAATAAAATTCAATAATTTTTACTTTAAGGAATTGTGCTGGGGAAACAATATATGATTTTAATTATTATCTTAATTTAACCAAAATTCAATACAATCTTTGGCATACTGCACAAGGAATACTTATCCAGAGGCGTGACTGAAGCTCTTTTAGTCAATAAATGGGTAAGGAAGTTTAATATGCCTCATTAGAAGCCCATATTTAAAGAAGAAAATATATAATTCCTACTTACTAATTTTCTTTTGCGCAGTTAATAGACTATCTGCATGAAGCAATGTATCCTAATTCCAGACACACTGCATTTTAACGTGACAGGGCTATTTTAGAAACTTTCACATCATGCTACTCTTTCAACTGGTCTTCTACGACTTTCATTCCCTTTGTGACCACATTATAAAAAGCAATAAAGAAGACACAACTCTTTTCTATTATGCAGGGCCTACTTTCCAATTCCAGGCATAAATTAACAAGTGCCAATAATTAATTTTCACTATTTCAAAAGTGGGAGCAGTTTTCAGCATATCAAAAGCAACGTGCAAGATGATGGGCTTAGTGGGCATGCGTTGCAGCTGATTTTGTCACCAAGAGACTTGATACTTTCAGTAATAAATCATAAAACTTCCCTATTTCTCAACATTCTGAGATAAGAGTGTTGGGATTCAAATCAATTTAGACATCTACATGCAGGCTCCAATCTTCCTAACCAGGGACACACAAGCTGTCCTTGTCAAATCACTTCAAAGTGAAGCAACTGAAAATATATTATCTTATAAACGCCATCGAGGCCCTTTCCCTGGAGCCTTAAACAACTACACAGAATTATCCACGATGACTGCAATTATATTCAGACAAGAGAAATCCTCTGAACTTCCTGACTGAATTCTGATGTTATTGCTTCAAGGTCAAAATGAAATCCCCTAACAACAAAATCATAAAACTGTACAAGGTAAACAGCAAGCGCCACGCATAGGAAAGTCATGTCCAGTGGGGAAAACCGCACAGACTCAAAGCCAGGTCTGGGTTGAGACTCGTCTGGCTTTGCCTCTCGTGAACTTCGTGACCTCAGGTAAGTTGCTTCATCTCCCTGAGTCTTGAGGCCTTCAGAGTCAAATGCATAAACATAGGTAATCCCATCTACAAAACGGTGATGATGCTTCCTTCGACCTGAGAATGGGAAGGCCTTTCCTAAGTGCAATGGGATTCTAAAGCCTGTCCCTTATTTTCTAGCCGTCGTGTGCTCTGTTTTGTTTTCACATTTCTAATAGGAGCAACCCAAAGCAAAGGAAAAGTAAGAGTCACTTGGTGCCCGGAAACTCGAGTCCTGTGAACGGATCCTAATTACAGCTAGTCGAGCTGAGTGTGAAGAGGAATGTGAATAGGAGGCAGAGGGCGCCCTGCGTTTCCCCCGCATTGCCCAGCTAGG
The DNA here is from genome assembly GCF_047675955.1 of Chlorocebus sabaeus. Classification (NCBI taxonomy): domain Eukaryota; kingdom Metazoa; phylum Chordata; class Mammalia; order Primates; family Cercopithecidae; genus Chlorocebus; species Chlorocebus sabaeus. Next base: position 2,741,655 of record NC_132921.1, read on the forward strand.
CACCTAATGAATGTCCGCCCATACCACAATGAATAAGACCAGGGAGCAAGGCTGCCCCTGGCATTAGTATAGCTGAAAAAAATAAAGGAAAGATAAGGAGGCCCTCCACGGCCACCCCGTTCCAGTTTTATAGCTCACTGTAACTTAGAGTAATGCTGGTCCACACAAGTTTGTTGTGTTCGTTAATTACTTAATGAAAGTGGAGTTTTGATGGATGACAGCCAGTAGAATTCATTTGTAATGAGCAGCGGTTCAGGGGATCACTCAAATGCTGACACCTTTCTTGTGGAAAGCTCCTTTTTAGAGTGCTTAATTGTAACATATTGCTGCTATTATTTTAAAGTAATAACTCATTATAGAATAGGATTTCTATACAAGCCCTAATAATTCTGTTATGTCCACCATGATTTTCCAACATTAGCTAATGAAGTACCCCATCATTTATCAGTAAATAGCATCTAATGCTGCACAGTAAATCTTTTGACAGAATTATCTGTGCCAGCTTCCCAGATCAGGGACAATTAATAGAATCAGAACTGGTGATTTGGGAACCGACTGCCTCGCCACGCATCCTAGTCTCCTCTTGCAATGAAATCATTTGACAAGTCCGATACAACAACCTCATTTTTCATTCACTTTATCAGCTTCTGGCTTTAAATGACATCCATATCTATAAAAGGTATAGAACTTTACCAAAGAGTCAAGACACATTTAGGTCCAAACCAACCAGTGTAATTTCCCTGCAGCTATTCTTGCTAAATACCTCCTATAAAATCCCTACAACTTAACATTTTGGGTGACTGCCAGTGACCCAGCCGAAACTGACCTGTGTTTTTTTTTCCGACTGATGTCTTACATTTCAGTGTGTTGTGTGACAGACAGGGAGAGAAGTTGTTTCAAAGGAGTTTCTTCTGTAGGTCACAGAGACAGAGCAAAGGAGGACCTCAAGCCCCTGCCAGTGTGTGCTTTTCCAAAGTGCTGATCTCAGGTCTGCTTTGACACAATACCCACATGCACACACCTCTTCAGTTTTATGCTGCTGATCTGAATATGAATGTTTTCATAATTGAATCGTCCACTCAGTTTTGGAGATAAAATTCAAAATTGCCATCTCGGACACTGCCCACCATATTTTAGAAGTACTGTACTACTACTTGTAAAGAATGTTGTTGATAGATTTAACCTCACTGCTAATGAACTCTGTTTTTTAATAAAAGCATTCAGACGCATTTCGCAAGGGCTGTGCTGAGCACCCTCTCACACCTCCTTCAGTATCTGAGGTGCAGAGTCGCTGGGTTGCGCAGGTTGCCCGCCCCTCTTGTGCTCAATAGCTCGAATCTCTGGGAGATCCAGGTGAGGCCTCCTGGTGTGCCTGGTGTCTGCCCCAGCATAGCCCCAGCCTGGGTAGTGCCGTTGCTATGGCACTGCTGGGGAAATGCAGGCTAGAGATGAACAAGGGTTCAATGAGGAATCCCGACTGTTCCTTTCACACTTCCAGCTGCAAGACCGCTCAACACTTAGAGTTCTCTTAGGACCCTCGGTGTATGCTAATCGCCTCCACCTAGGTCAGTTGGTCCTTACAGAAGCAGCACCTTCTGCCAGTTATTTTGAGAAACTGGTACCTTGGGAATCAATTCAGTTCAACAGTAATTAGTAGTAGAATCAAGGAAAGTGCTAAATAGGAGGAGGTGAATTGCACATTGAATTCCCTGATACCATGCCGATAATTAGCCAATATCCCAAAATTTTATTTTCATACCATCTAGATTTGTGAAAATTAAAATAACCACTGGGAATGTGCAGGGCAGCTATCAGCTCTCGTCTGAGTGGTCTGCTTTAAGAAGCTTAGGTCAATATTCTGCCCTTTTATTTTGCAGTGTTATTTACTGTGGGAGGGAAGGATTAATTCAGCTATGTGGAATAGACATAGAAAACTATAAGAAATACATAGCTACTGTATTTATAAATGGATACTCTACAACCAAGAGCAAATGTGTTTTTTTCTTCTCCCAGTACTTTCCAAGGCTCTTCAGGGCAGACAGTGGGGAACCTCCTTAACTTAGGGTAGAGGGCTCTTTTTGAAGCAAACTAAAATGACCCTTAAATAAATCTACCTTTAAATGAAATTCAGCAACTTGCCTGATGCTTAAAACATGGTGCACCCATAAATAATCAACCAAAACATATTACAAATGTTTCCCTGGCTGGAGTAAATAAAGAGAATCAGCGAGGCCCCAGTCACGGGGCAAAGAGTGGGCACGGGGTTGGGGCTGTTGGGCGGCCACCTGACACGCTGGTGCAGCCGCACCGTCAGTGGGGCCGGGCGCTCCTGTCCTCCACAACACCCTAAAACATGCCCCCAGGCTTTTCAGAGAGCGTCAACTCTCCTTCCCTACAACTTACTTCCTCTCATTAATTTTTAATATTCATATACGCTGCCTCAAAACTCTTATTTGATGAATAAAAAAATATATGACATACATAAGAAATGGAAAACATATAGTAAAAGAAATTCTTTTTTCTCCCTTTCACTTACATTTTTAAAAATCTATTTCATTTTTTATCATGCATGTTCTTCTTGGTTATTCAAAACTTTTTGGGGATTACAGACTATAAATTATTTATTCTAACCAGTTTCCCTTCTACTATCCTCACTCACCCTTGCCCCCAAATTATATCTAATAGGTAAAGTTTGATTTTCTATAGGACAATTGTGAGTATTAGGTTGGTGCAAAAGTAATTGCAGTTTTGCCATTAAAAGTGAAGGAAAGATCGCAATTACTTTTGCACCAAGCTAATAGATACATACGAGATAGAAACTATTAGGTTCCACCTTAACTGTCAATATTACACTAAAATTAGACAAAATGGAAATTCACGTCCAGCACTTGGCAGAGTAGGCCTTACAGGTATGTTTATCGCTAATTTTCTTATGTATTAAAGTTTGTGCGTCCTTTTAGAAGCCGGAAGCTGCTACTAGGTAAAAGGCAGTATATTCATTAGTCCCCATAATTAGATATTTAAACTCTAACATACTTCCTTTTAGTCAAATTTTGATAAAAACAACTTTAGGGAAAAGAAAACAGAAAAGGAAACACGGTCCCAGTTGCATGTGATGAATGAAAACAATTCTTCAGTCATTTAAAGAGATTAAATCATGTTATGTAAAGAGGACCTATATTTCAACCTTTGAGACACTGCTTCACAGATGAAATGTTTTTAAGCAAAACAAAAAACTCTGTGTTAAAGTTCTCCCAATAGAAGCACTTGCTTGTATTTGAGTGTGTCCCACAGCTGGTCCTCCTGCGCCTCTCCTCCCGGCACAGCCTCCGTCAAACGGAAGATTAATATTTCAGAAGTTGTCATGGGCAGTTCCGTTGACTCTGTCGCTGCCGACGTCTGACAAGCTATTTATCATGTCGCTAAGTGCCAGCATTAAATTATCCCCGCTGTTATGACAGCGGCATTATTCACCAGGATTACACCTCAACACCATGATGCTTACAGCTGTTTCTGTTCTCCTTTTTGTCTTTTCAGAGATGTATTGATCTCTGGGCTATGTGTTAAAGGAAAAACAAAGATGAATGGAGGAGAGAAGGAAGGAAGGAAGGAAGGAAGGAAGGAAGGAAGGAAGGAAGGAAGGAAGGAAGGAAGGAGGGAGGAAGGGAGGGAGAAGGAAGGAAGGGAAGAAGGAAAAGGAAGGAAGGAAAGGAAGAAGGAAAAGAAGGAAGGATGGAGGATGGAAGGAAGGAAGGAAGGAAGGAAGGAAGGAAGGAAGCCATAGAAATTGTGATCCGTATAATAGATCAGTCCATTGTATTGATGTTTCTCCAAATTTGATCACCTTTTTTTGTTTTAAATTTACAGAATGTGTTTTCTTGGTTAGATCTTACTTATTCATGGGAACCATATGAGATTAAGATGTAAATATATTAAAATGGATATTGATAAAACACTGCCTGTGGACCCGCCTCCTATTCATGTGGAAGAAAGTTTTCTGCATTTGTTACCTTTCCCTGCTCCTCCCTTGACAGCCAAGTGCCAGCTGGAGAACCGTTTGTTTGTAGTGTCTGTGAGACTGGAGAGTCAGGAACGTTTATTTTACTCAGTAGAATTTTATTCAATTTTGTGAGGCTCCAGAGCAATTCAAATTTCAGGGTGAATATTTCTCCCTAGAAACCTCATGAGTCGAAAATGCTGGAAGAAAATAAAGTTGTCAGCATTTTCCAATTTTTTAAAGGATCGCAGGGTGCAGCCATCCTTCTTTGAGTTAAATTGCACTTGACTCAGAGGACCATGTCTTTCTCTCTCATTTATTATCCCATAAATGATGTCACTCCCAGGAAAGCAAACCTAATATGCAATCTGAGTTTTATGGATTATATGATATGGGATATTGATTTTTATGGATTATATGATATGACATATGGAAGAGAAGGAGTGGGTAGAGGTTTGGGAATCTTCCCATCCAACCCAGTGCTAGCTAATGCCTACCAGTGGCCAGTGGACGAAGTCCATTCCCAGACCCTCAAAGGGGCCTCAGCACACCCGCCATCCTCTCAACTCTGCTCAGCAGAACAACCCAAGACCTGCCCAAGTCTGAGCCAGTTGTTAACTCCAGCCTCCACAGTCCTCAAAGCTCAGTTCTTAACTTCGGAATCTTTCCATCTAGATGCATTTTTTGTTTATTGTACTGAGTTTACAGTTTCATTCCCAGGATGTTTCTTGTGTTAAGTTAACATTCCACTTGCTTTGAAAAGCATCAACATGTTTTTGGGAATTCCATGAGAGGACACTTGTCCATCATGTTCACTACAATGGGTTTTAATAAAGACTCTGAATCCGTAAATTAAGCCTTTTTACTAATAGCAGAAAGCACTGAATTGCTTTACCACTGCTTTATGACCCTGCAAACCAAAGATGTGGTTTGGAATATTTCCTGACTTAGAAACTAATCTAGGTGAACTGTTCTAGAACAGTGATGCCCAATGTCTTTCTTGAACCAAGAGAAAGGGAGCTAGACGTCTAAACGTCTTTATTATGATTCAGCCTTAAGCTCCAATTTCGATACCAAATATTCAAAAAAGAAAAAAAATGCAAAGTCAAGTTTGTGTATGGTTTGTTTTCATTTTAACTACTTTGGATTCAGTTAGTTGGATACAATTCATTTGGATTTGAAGGATGTGGAAGAGAGGGAGGACGTGTCATTAAACATACTGCAAACGTACAAGACAGTACTGCAGACTCCAGGAAGTGTTAATGTCCTTAATGATTTAGAAAAAATAAAGGAGAAGGGTAGGGATTCCTTTTATTTTAGTGCAGACATGTCCATGCATTTCCACACACAGGTACACACATGTACACACACACACACACACACCCTTTGTACTTCGTCAGCAGCTGAAAGGCACACCAGTCCCCAGAGCTTCAGCCCACCCCGGGCCTCACCCAGCACAGTACGGTCTCCGTGATTACCACGGGCAACGGAGCAATGCTGAGAGTGTTTTGAAGGATTTTGAAGGAAAGGCATGCGCGTCTTGTTTATTTGATGTTTGTCCTTTTCTGTGTTTGAAATCGTAGGAAGTAAGTTCTCACTAACGTACCAGATTTCATTTAACCTCAGTATCTGTGGCACTGCCCTGCTCTGAGCAAAGCTGATGTCCCAACCCTTGCCACAGGAGTTGGAGAAAACACATTCTCATGTCCTTCCACGCATGCCATGCTCCCCTTCTCAGATGCCCCCTTCATCCAGATGAACTGGAAACCCAGACTAATTCGGAAAATTGGGGATGTAGTTTAACAAAGGAAAATCTAATTTTGACTTATATACTAAAATGTTTTTGGTATCTAATAGAACAGAACAGAAAAGATGGAATAACTTTCCATTATACAGGTGAGACTCTCAGACTTTTCCAGGAGACCTTTGCTTTTGGTTGAGGTTTAAGATAGCTAAAACTTTGTACAGTTTAATCCACATTGGGCAGAGAAAGAAAACCTTGGGATCATGTCAAATGTAAATGTGTAACTATATTTAAAGTCCTTTATCTATGAATAGTATTAGTGCATTAAACAAGAAAAATAAATTTGAAAAAGCTGAATAATTTGTTTTCTTCTCAAATTATCGCAATCATGTGCAATATTGCAAAATCATGTGACTCCTTCCTTTTTTAGTGTAACAGGAAATCAAAAAGATCCATAAACCTAGTAAAAAGGTGAGAGGTAATCTTCATAGATTCACTATTTTTATTCAAATACCTCTCTATACTACTTTTCAAAAAATGCAAAATAAACTGAAAAAGACATAGTCATCTCCCATACACACACCACCGACATTGTGCATTAACATTTGACTGTGTTTGCTTTAACACCTATCTACCCATCAATCCATCTCACTTTTGAAGCATTTAAAGTCATTTGAAGGTATTGTGACACTTCTCCATAAACATTCTAGCATGTGTCTCATTAACTAGAGTTCATCGTATGCTTATGGCTTTCTCTTTCTTTGGAGGTAATATTGATACACAACAAATTCACAAACGTGAAGCGCATCTTTGCTGAGTTTGGCAAACTCAGACAGCTGTGGAACTCGAGTGGTGTCAAGGCCAGAACACACCGTCGCCCCCACTTCTCTCTGGGCCTCTCCCAGTTGACACCTGCTTCTCACAGAGGCAAATGCTGTGTGGATTTCTTTCATCAAAGATTAGCTTTGCCTGCATTGGATTTTATGTGAAGGGAATCTAACAGTATGTATTTTCCTTCTACATAAGGACTTTCACCTACACTAACATTTCTGTGATTCATCCATTTTGTTGGATGTTATCAGTGGCTTTTTTTTTTAAATTTCCAAATGGTAATCTTTTTTTGAACATTTGTTTTCATTTCCCTTGGCTCAATATGCAGAGGTGGAATTGCCACTTTTATTTTCATTTTTGTTCATTCTTATGTATTATTTGAGTATTTGCAGAAAGGTCATATCAAATATGCAAATATTTGAATATTTGCAGATCATATCAAATGTAAATTTGTAACTATTTTTAAAGTCTTTTATCCATGAATAGTATTAGTGTATTAAACAAGAAAAAATAAATTTGAAAAAGCAGAATAATTTGTTTTCTTCTCAAGCATCTGCAAAATCATGTGACTCCTTCCTTTTTTAGTGTAACAGGAAATCAAAAAGATCCACAAACTAGTCAAAAGGTGAGAGGTAATTTTCATAGATTCACTATGAAATTCACTATGTCATATAGTTAATGACCTAATTACCAATTTAATGAAAGTAAATGTACATAAATCAACTTGGATAGCAAAAGAAGATAAAACTTTATAAGTTCAAGTGGAACCCACCCTTCCCTTAGGTAATTATTTGGTGAACATTTAACACTTGGTTTTATCTAAGATCACCCTGAAGCAGTGGAATCAGAATTTGAACCCGGGCCATCTGGTTCTGGAATTCAGGCCAGGATTATCTGCTTCTTTATTGTTGTTCACTTGAATGTATTTAGGGAAATCTAAAACGTTCAAGAAAATGTTTGCTGTAATTAGTGCCACACCTCTGAGTTCCAGAGCCAACATAGCGCATCTTTCCAAGATTACAGGGTGTGGACACCCGTCATACTCAAGCACACAGAGGCACACACAAGCACACGCATAAATACAGCACAGCTTTCCAAGATTGCAGGGCATGCACACACATTGCATACAAACAAACACACAGAGGCACACACAGACACACACAAAAACAGCACACCTTTCAAGACTGCAGGGCGTGCACACACATCACATACACACAAACACACAGATGCACACACAAATGCAGGCACAGAGACACACATGCAGGTACAAATGCACAGAGGCACACTTACACATACACACACACACAGACACACACATAGACACAGACACATGTACAAGTACAAATACACACACAGACATGCATATATACCGACACACAAGTACAAACACAGACACATCTACACAGACACATGTACAAGTACAGATACACATAGACACACATATATACAGACTCATACACAAGTACAAACACAAACACACAGACGCACAGTAGTGCAGACACACACAATCACACATAAACACACAGACACACATACACACATGTACAGATGCACACACAGACACAGACACATAACACACACTACATATGCTTGTTTTGATGTATTTTGTGAATATATTTTACTCTGTGTGTAATAAATATTAATGCAAAGTATTTGTTCATCATTTGTTGACCCGTAAATAATTTTTTTTCTTACAATACATCCTAACATGTTTTTCAAAATGTTAGGAAACCTTTATCTCTCTTACTCAATTTCCAAAGTCAAACTGGGAGGAATAATTGTGTATTTTACGCTATGAGCTCATTGTTGAGGAGCCCTTTTCCATGGGCCCAGCTGTAACACGGGGCTCTGTGTTCATCAGCTTTTCCGAACAGTCCACTTTCTGACCCATTTGGGTCAATGCAATGTTTAGATGGGGGTGTCGTCCTTCAGAAAACCATCTGAACTTTGGAGCAAGCTGTCCTTGAACCAGGAAATGAATACAAGTTATGACTTAGTTTGGTGCCATAGGATATATTCTAGAAAGTGAGACTGCACTTTAAATGGACACTATGTCAAATCACCAGATTTGGAAATGATCAGTCAGAAAAAGACAAAACAAAACATGTTTAGCATTGCTTCCATCTGAAGACACAAAAAATAACGTGGACAAGGAAATTGCAAGTAACACAGAAGTGACAAAGATGAACTTAAAGACAACTGAAAGATGAGGGGCTTTGTTCACAATTTATTCAAAGTTTTGTGCAACACAAATTAAATACAATACAAGCTACTTTTCAATTAATAGAGCGAACTTTCCCCCATAGATTCAAACTGTTAATAAAAAGAGAAAAGATAATTGCCCTCCTCTTAACTGCCCAGTATTCTGTCCCTGGAAATGGGAATGATTTCTTTAGATTCTCTTGTGATTACTTTCAAAGCTATTGTGAGTTTATGAGTGCTTTTAGCTTCTAATGCTGCTTCAAATGTCAATCTTTATATTACTGAAGGACAATTAGGCAAACCATGTAATTGTATTGTCACTTATTAATTTCAAGCTCCAATGTCATAAATTATATGCTTTAATTAATACTGTGTCAACGGCAATCTGTAACTTTGAATGCATACGGAGGTTAACAAGAATACATAATTAAAAGAAAACAGTGGATAAGGGCACGGCTGAACAGTTTATAAAATTAGGCAAGAAAGCGAGTGCTTTGTCAGCACGTGTGCACCATGATTTACAAAAAAGGATGGAAGGATGAATAAATGAGAGCAGAGAAATTGAGACCATAAAATTAGATAATAAAAATGAATTCATAAATAAATAAATGAATGAGCAAACACAATAAAGCCTCTCTAAACCAAAATGCTGGAGATATTGGGTGTATTTGGCAATAGATTTTTTTTCCAGTAAATTGAGTTGGCTGAAAGCCTTCTTAGGTTTCAATCCTCAGTGTCGGAGATTGTTCTAAACTGTGTACCTCACTTGCCTGCTTTAGTAAATACAATCAAGTAAAAACATTCAGTGGTGTTGTGGAGCCGGAGAAGGTTGTGGGGCTTCAGGGACTTCATTCTGAACAGCATTTCTCATCCCCCAGAAGCACAGTGTTGACTGTGAAGGGAATTTGGCTGCCTATGTTCTATCTAAAGATATCACAGGCAAGATGTTTTCAAAAGACATTTCTAGTGTTGCTGCTAGGATTTTCTTGCTACCATTTTAAAAACAAAATTGGAATGAAGATTCTGTTCAGGAATGACTTCAGGATTCACAGAAAGTCAGAATTAGGAGGAACATCCAATCCTGTCTGGTACAACCTGTTTGTTTTGCAGATTTGTCACCAAGCCTTTCAAAGTCAAAGGCAATTTAGCAGCAGAGACCAAAACAGGAGTCATGGGTTTACCCTAATCATGAGGCTAAAGTAATATTTATGTGTCCTAAGGTGGCAAGTTATATGAACCCCAGATAGAATCAGAAATGGCTTATATTAAAGTTTGTGACCAGCCTGGGCAACACAGGGAGACCCCATCCCTATAAAACTTTTTTTTTTTAATCAGCTGGGCATCATGGTGGTGCAGCTGTGGTCCTAGCTACTTGGGAGGCCAAGGCAGGAGGATCCCTTGTGCCTAGGAGTTTGAGGCTGCAGTGACCCATGATTGCACCAATGCACTCCATCAAAAAAAAAGCAAATTCTGCAGGAAAAACCAAGGGTGCCAGTGGCACCTAACTTAGGATAGGAGGTAACCCAGGGAGGCCAAAGAGGAAGGGAGGTAGCCCAGGGAGGCAGGAGAGGACTCTGTGAGCCAAGTGCCCATGAGCTGGTGGTTGGAAGGTTGGAAAGGCCACAATCTCGCTGTTTCTGAGGTGTCAGAAACACCTGGCAACGATGGTTATTTCAACCACGTGAGGGACAGCAGGTGCACAGTACATTTCACTTAAGCAGAATGAACGCTATGAAGTCACCGTAGACTTCACCTTCTTCCCATTGATGATGCAACTGGCTATAGACGTTTTCATTCATTGTTGTGGAAACATCTCCATCTTAACAAAATTATTTTCCAGATAGTTTTGTCCTCACTGTAATGAGCATATTGTCCTTTCAAAGTGAATTGTAAAGGCATATTAAGTGACCCCGTGTATGTGAAATCATTTTTTAATGTTAATTAAATATGTCAGATTTCCACAATACAATGAACTTTGGTACACGTGTCGATTTTCTTCTCAAGCCTCATGGCGAGGGGATTTGAATGTGCCATTTTCTACCTTAGTGACGGCAAAGTCATGTTATCTGCTGGGCTTCAGTTCTCACCTGCCAAATGAGGGCAGCAGGGAACTCACAGGACAGCTCTGAGAGTTCAGGGGCTACGAAACGGAAGAGCACGTGCTGAATTATTGAAGGCCAAACGCAGGCGGGATTTGCTTACGGTGGTTATTAGCAGTGTTTAAATACCTTTTTGAAAAATGTAATAAAAATAATAAAAATGTAATAAAAATTGGAGGTGCCTGGCTTAGGCAGCAAGGAGGCCAGATTTGATTTGATTTTCAGAAATATCAGGTATTTTCTGAAAAATGTCTATTCCTAGAAGCACCCTGAGAGGTTCTGGTTCATGATATGAAGTCGTGTAATTCTTTGGTCAACCAAGTTGGGGGCCATCAATCTTCAGTGAGCAGGAAGGCACATCACTGAGCAGGTCACTTCAAGACAGTCACTTTCTAGTCCATAATGCTGGCTGGCAAAATTACGGGCAGCTTTGCATGGTCATGGCTGGCAGCGGTGCAGTCAGTGGAGTCCTACTGTAGAGTACTTTCTTATTAATAGCTACATTTTCTGTATAATTTCTAAGCATAGAGACTGTGCAAATTAGCTGCATGCATCATCTCATTTAATTTTCACAAGCTTATGAGGTTAGTACTAATAATCTTCTGATTATAAGGGTGAGGAGATTGAGGTTTCAATTGGTTAACTATCTTATTCAGTATCGCACAACGAGTAAATGCAGACACTAGGTACGTCTAACGCCAAAGCCTATGTTCTAAATCACTCTGAAGCAAGTAGTCTTTATTGCGACACTCTACCTCCTACAATTTGAGAGCCTTTTTCCTGAAGAAATCATTCAATACGATGAAAAGTTCTAGATAATAAAGAATTTCCTTGATTTTTTGAAATATTCTATGTATTCAAAGGTTGGGACATAAATAAGATTCGATCAAATACCATGTAGACTACAGAGAGATATTAAAATGACATAGAGTGATAAATAAATAAATAAATAGACAATAGCATTTAATTGTGCTATTTTGGTGAATATTTGATAAATCTATATAGGCAAAAACTAAAAAGAAAGATGACAAAAGTAAAATGCTTGTTTTTATGTGCTATCAAGTTCTAGACGGATTTTACTTCCTTGCCTTTCCCCCCACTCCTTTTCATAAACATTTTTGTGCCCCTTCTGCCTTCAAACACGGGGTGGATGAATAAGAAAGAGCCTGTTCTCCCGGTTTGCTTCCAGACTAGTGAGAGACGGATATGACGGACAGTGGCAGTGTTGTGGACACGTGTTATAAAAGAGATCACAGAACAGAGGGCGTTCCGTGGGGCCAAGGAGCACGCAGGGCCAAGGTCTTCTGAGAGCAGCTGGCAGTTAAACAAAATCTTGAAAGCTGAGTTCCTAGATGAACCGAGCAGAGGTGAAAGCAGATAGAATATTTCTGACATAAAAAGGAATGGATGAATGGAAGAGTGTGGTCTGTTCATGAAATCATTAGTACTCTAGTTTGTCTGAAATGAAACTATCCCGAATTCATCCATCTATTCATTTATCTAATGTCAATACATCCATCTACCCATATATTCTAGCTGTTCTCTCTCTAGCTCTCTCATTCTCTCCTCCCCGCAACTCGTATCTTTCTATGAATATAAACACATCATACACTTGCTGTTAATTTCTTAGAATTAGCTTTATTGGGCAAGAAGGTGGTTGATTCGCCAATCTCTTTTCCTTTATGTAGGAGACAAAGTTTATCATATACAGTCTGTAGGGAAGACTCACATAAGCTTAGAATTTAAAGAATTCCCAAATTCCTAATGGGGAATCTGCAGGAATACATGTATCTATAACATCTCTATCTCTATGTATACTCTATCTAACCTATTTGTATCTCTCTATACACATCCCTATCTCTATGTATCCTCATCTACCTCTCCCTCTCTAGTTCTATACCTGAACCGTATCTATCTATCTATCTATCTATCTATCTATCTATCTATCTATCTATCTATCTATCCATCCTTACCTGTATCTATATCTTTCTATATCTCTATGTCTGCATCTGTATCTATCCAACATATCAAGCAAAGACACAATATCTGTTGTGATTGGGAAATGGTGAACAAAAAATATGGAATCATCTCAAATTGTGCTTGAGTCCTGGGTAAAACATCTAGTGAAAACCTGTCTAGCCGGAGCACTGCCAAATCTCCACACCTTTAGTATATTTCATTTCCTATAAAATCTGATTCTGCCAGATATCTTGCATAAGGTGACCAAAATATCTGAGTCTCTATTTCCTAAAAATCAATCTTATATTGAAAAATAATGAGGTATTATTAAAGACAAATCAGAAAACCTTGTGTGTGTGACATCTCTAGTCCCTGTGCTGTTTTGGTTACATGAAGATTTCCATATGCTGAGAGAGCACAGGCTCTTAGGATGGTGGCAGAGCCCTAATACTGATTCCCCTTTACCTCTGCCGGAATTCCCCCCCAGCTTCTCTGCCACCACCTGGCCTATTTT